>NW_007730030.1:55507-86278 GCF_000696425.1 Galeopterus variegatus
AAAAAATGTAAAATTTATGCATTTTTTGAGGTGGAATTTTTAATCATGCTAATTTTTTAATCCTAAATCTGTTTTCTTGTAAAAATACAATCAACTACTTAGTTTCCCTTAAGACAATGTTGACCTCTACAAGGAATGCAGTTATTTGTTTTATTTTTTTCCCTTCCCTTCTGGATATTCACCCCATCCCCCACTTCATTTTATAGAATGTAATAATGGGCGAAGTAACAAATGAGAAGATAAAAATATTCCTGAGCACTCTAGGGCATACATGGATATATAAACAGATATTGTAGCCAGTCCCTTAAGTGACATCATTTGCTGGACTATTTGACTTTATAATTTGAACTCCCTGCTTCTTACTAAATTTAACTTGTATATGCTAGTGGATGTCTGTCACTGAATTCTAGCGAATGGTAGGCTCAGAGTATAAAATGCCAAATTATCTATTTCATCTGTGTTTCTGTCGATTTATGTATCTGTCTGCCTACTGATCTACTTTAACACAATCTATCAAGGAAGGCATTTCTGCGTCTTTGTTTCCTATTCCTTCTTGTTTACTGAAGACCAGGTCCCCCCCCCACCATTTCAAATTGCCCTCTCTTCTCGTCTGCAAATGTTCATGGTATAGATATTCCCTTTATTATTCTCTCTAAACTTTCTTTGTTCCCATCTCTGTCTTTTATTATTTCTACTGTGTCATCAGAAACCGACTGCCAGAGTCTGCCAATTAGCCTTTGTCTGTCAGCACCAGCCTCAGCCTCCTGAAGAGCCAACGTGCAAGGCGAGGCGGACAGGCCTATTTCGTATGCAGGGCTGTGTCCCCACATAGAGATATGCCATTACTGACAAAAGAGCAGGAGATGGGCTCAGATTAGCTGCTGACAAACTTCCTGTGTGTGTGTGTGTGTGTGTGTGTTGGGTGGGGGGCGGTAGTGAGGGGTGGGCAGCACAGGACGGGAATGGGAACCATACCCTGGAACACCAAAAAGCAAATTTAACTTACAAAGTAACATCGCAATTCTATACCAAAATGTCAATGGCTCTGAAATGCTTTCCAGCAAGAATGTTGTCCATCTGTATTGGTGGATGTGAAGGCACACGTCACAGTGATGTCAGTTATCCACAGTTTTCTGCCTCTTGGTCCCATCTGATCAGATTCCACCATGAATGCCCCCAACCCCCCAGTTAATATTTCTGGGTGCCCTCCAGGGCAAGGGAAGTGAGGAACTTACCTTGGGTGCAGAATATAAGAGGCACCAAAAAACTTAGTAATTGAGTTAAATATTTTACAATAATAAAAAATAAATAAAACTAATGCAAAAAATCCACAATGAACAAAATATCAACATTTTAAGTAAAGACAGGGTCAGTATTACTGATGCTCCCTTAAGTGTTAGGCTCTAATGTGGCTCTGCATGGCACCGTGACTGATCCTGTTTTTACATACAGTATAGTGTGTGTTTGTGTGTGAGTATATATATATGTGTGTGTGTGAGTGTGTGTATATATATATCTACATATATCATGGGTTTTTTGGGCATTAATTTTTATTTTTAACCATATGGTACTAAAATGACATCTTGATCAATGAGTTCTTTGGTGGCCCCTTAAGTTCTTTGAGGTGACTTCTCCATTGGCTTCACCCTGATCTCAGCCCTGAGGGTTTCTCACATGAGCTCACATGAAATTCTGCTCCTGTCAATGGTCTCTCTCTGGCTAATACCATGAGACCCATGATGCACTGTGGGACCTTCTGGGCAGACACTGGGCACAACTCCTTTCCACAGGGCAAATTTTTGGAGGAGACTACTGAGAAATCAAGGTCTCAAGATGCCAAGGCACATTGCATTTTATGGACGTGTAGGGGACCTCACTGCAACACTCTTTGACAGTCTGCTGGTACGCTGTGTCTCATGGAGTTCCTGGGGCGACAGCATCTCCAATTTTTACTTACATTTTCTCAGTTCTCCACCGGATTTGAGGACAAGAGTTCAGTGGAGTCTTAGCCAGGAGGCAAGTCCAGGAGCCCCAACCCATGCTATATTCTGAATTTTCCCTTCTCTTAGGCAACCAAGACTTTTGGTACGAGGTCAGTCTTACTGTGTTTGGATGCACCTTCCCTTAGGATGAGTTACCCACTGGGAACCTCTGAAACCTACAGGAGGACAGGTGCCCTGCAGGCTTTGCCACCACATACCAGACATACCAGAAGCATCACCACCTTCACCACTGTCCATCCACCTTCCCTGAGAGCAAGCTGTGCCAGTTCTCTCTTAACCCTGTCAAGTGGGAGTAATGCTTATCAGCCTAGGTGAGACTCTAGGGAGTAAATTCCCTGGCGTCCTCTTGCTTGTAAACTATGTGGTACATCCATCTGATTCTAGGTATTGAGCTTTTAACCTCTCCCCAGTCTTGCATTTACCTTGTGGATATCCACGCAGTCTCAAGAACCAGGAAGCTTCTGTAGAACTTCATTGGCTCCACCTCACATGATGACACATAAGTTTTTATCCTATAAATTTAAGTTATATTATGAAAGTCTGAAATAAAAAAAAAAAAAAAGCATTTGTTTTAAACTAGGCTTTATCTATTTTCTCTCCCCCTAACACATGTGCATGCACACCCCCATGCACACCCACTCTCAAAGTTCTGGTACTCTGCTTTGGTTAAAGTCCAGTCTTTGGTCTGGATTAAGACAGAGAAACTGCCTGAAGAGAGAGACTACAGCCTAGTAACATAAGGAGACAGGTTATCAGTTAGGGTTGTAGACTGTAAGCAACAGAAACAAACTGGTTGAGTTGAAGAAAGCATGGATTTATTTAAAGAATACTGGCTTGCTCACAGAATATCAGGAGAGCTAGAGACTCAGGCTCTGGGGCAACATTACAGCCTGGTTCCAAAGCCTGTAGTCCTGTCCACTGAACTAATTTGCCTCCTGTAGAAATGCTTTTGTTGAATGCTTTAAATGTCTTATATAAGAGCCCACAGGTGAAAATTCAGTAAGAGGAGATAAGTCCTTCCAATGAGAATCTTAGCTGGTGGTTACAGCCCTTCCTGAAATAATAAAGTCTAATGACTCAGAGAGGATGAATAACTCACTCATTGTCACCACAACACTTTGAGATAAATAATTATACCCTAATTTCCATTACATATGTGAGAAATTGAGATGTAGGAGGTTACATAGTTTGTTTAAGGTTTCAGAGCCAATACGTGATAGAACCAGGATTTGAGTCCAGACTACCTACCTCCAGAGGCCAGGTTTGTAACCATCCACAAACTAGAATATTTTTTTTTGTCTTTTTTGTGACCGGTAAGGGGATCGCAACCCTTGGCTTGGTGTCGCCTGCACCGCGCTCAGCCAGTGAGCGCACTGGCCATTGCTATATGGGATCCGAACCCGCGGCGGGAGCGGCACTGCACTCCCAGCGCTGCACTCTCCTGAGTGCGCCACGGGGTTGGCCCCAAACTAGAATATTTTAAACAGCAGGTCTACAAAAACATTTAGAAACTCAAGAAAGTTAAAAAATACATTTGTATTTGTGTCAAAGTGACACCATAGGCTGTCTGGCTGAGGGGTAAATCGTTTTGCTCTTGACATTGACCTTTTCATTTAATTCTCACAGTGTTGCTTAATAAACACTCATTATATATATTATACAAGAGTTTTAAGAAAGATTTTCCCTTCTCTTAGGCAACCAAGACTTTTGGTACGAGGTCAGTCTTACTGTGTTTGGATGCACCTTCCCTTAGGATGAGTTACCCACTGGGAACCTCTGAAACCTACAGGAGGACAGGTGCCCTGCAGGCTTTGCCACCACATACCAGACATACCAGAAGCATCACCACCTTCACCACTGTCCATCCACCTTCCCTGAGAGCAAGCTGTGCCAGTTCTCTCTTAACCCTGTCAAGTGGGAGTAATGCTTATCAGCCTAGGTGAGACTCTAGGGAGTAAATTCCCTGGCGTCCTCTTGCTTGTAAACTATGTGGTACATCCATCTGATTCTAGGTATTGAGCTTTTAACCTCTCCCCAGTCTTGCATTTACCTTGTGGATATCCACGCAGTCTCAAGAACCAGGAAGCTTCTGTAGAACTTCATTGGCTCCACCTCACATGATGACACATAAGTTTTTATCCTATAAATTTAAGTTATATTATGAAAGTCTGAAATAAAAAAAAAAAAAAAGCATTTGTTTTAAACTAGGCTTTATCTATTTTCTCTCCCCCTAACACATGTGCATGCACACCCCCATGCACACCCACTCTCAAAGTTCTGGTACTCTGCTTTGGTTAAAGTCCAGTCTTTGGTCTGGATTAAGACAGAGAAACTGCCTGAAGAGAGAGACTACAGCCTAGTAACATAAGGAGACAGGTTATCAGTTAGGGTTGTCGACTGTAAGCAACAGAAACAAACTGGTTGAGTTGAAGAAAGCATGGATTTATTTAAAGAATACTGGCTTGCTCACAGAATATCAGGAGAGCTAGAGACTCAGGCTCTGGGGCAACATTACAGCCTGGTTCCAAAGCCTGTAGTCCTGTCCACTGAACTAATTTGCCTCCTTTAGAAATGCTTTTGTTGAATGCTTTAAATGTCTTATATAAGAGCCCACAGGTGAAAATTCAGTAAGAGGAGATAAGTCCTTCCAATGAGAATCTTAGCTGGTGGTTGCAGCCCTTCCTGAAATAATAAAGTCTAATGACTCAGAGAGGATGAATAATTCACTCATTGTCACCACAACACTTTGAGATAAATAATTATACCCTAATTTCCATTACATATGTGAGAAATTGAGACGTAGGAGGTTACATAGCTTGCTTAAGGTTTCAGAGCCAATACGTGATAGAACCAGGATTTGAATCCAGACTACCTACCTCCAGAGGCCAGGTTTGTAACCATCCACAAACTAGAATTTTTTTTTTTGTTGTCTTTTTTGTGACCGGTAAGGGGATCGCAACCCTTGGCTTGGTGTCGCCCGCACTGCGCTTAGCCAGTGAGCGCACTGGCCATTTCTATATGGGATCCGAACCCGCGGCGGGAGCGGCACTGCACTCCCAGCGCCGCACTCTCCTGAGTGCACCACGGGGTCGGCCCCAAACTAGAATATTTTAAAAAGCAGGTCTACAAAAACATTTAGAAACTCAAGAAAGTTAAAAAATACATTTGTATTTGTGTCAAAGTGACACCATAGGCTGTCTGGCTGAGGGGTAAATCGTTTTGCTCTTGACATTGACCTTTTCATTTAATTCTCACAGTGTTGCTTAATAAACACTCATTATATATATTATACAAGAGTTTTAAGAAAGATTTTCCCTTCTCTTAGGCAACCAAGACTTTTGGTACGAGGTCAGTCTTACTGTGTTTGGATGCACCTTCCCTTAGGATGAGTTACCCACTGGGAACCTCTGAAACCTACAGGAGGACAGGTGCCCTGCAGGCTTTGCCACCACATACCAGACATACCAGAAGCATCACCACCTTCACCACTGTCCATCCACCTTCCCTGAGAGCAAGCTGTGCCAGTTCTCTCTTAACCCTGTCAAGTGGGAGTAATGCTTATCAGCCTAGGTGAGACTCTAGGGAGTAAATTCCCTGGCGTCCTCTTGCTTGTAAACTATGTGGTACATCCATCTGATTCTAGGTATTGAGCTTTTAACCTCTCCCCAGTCTTGCATTTACCTTGTGGATATCCACGCAGTCTCAAGAACCAGGAAGCTTCTGTAGAACTTCATTGGCTCCACCTCACATGATGACACATAAGTTTTTATCCTATAAATTTAAGTTATATTATGAAAGTCTGAAATAAAAAAAAAAAAAAAGCATTTGTTTTAAACTAGGCTTTATCTATTTTCTCTCCCCCTAACACATGTGCATGCACACCCCCATGCACACCCACTCTCAAAGTTCTGGTACTCTGCTTTGGTTAAAGTCCAGTCTTTGGTCTGGATTAAGACAGAGAAACTGCCTGAAGAGAGAGACTACAGCCTAGTAACATAAGGAGACAGGTTATCAGTTAGGGTTGTCGACTGTAAGCAACAGAAACAAACTGGTTGAGTTGAAGAAAGCATGGATTTATTTAAAGAATACTGGCTTGCTCACAGAATATCAGGAGAGCTAGAGACTCAGGCTCTGGGGCAACATTACAGCCTGGTTCCAAAGCCTGTAGTCCTGTCCACTGAACTAATTTGCCTCCTTTAGAAATGCTTTTGTTGAATGCTTTAAATGTCTTATATAAGAGCCCACAGGTGAAAATTCAGTAAGAGGAGATAAGTCCTTCCAATGAGAATCTTAGCTGGTGGTTGCAGCCCTTCCTGAAATAATAAAGTCTAATGACTCAGAGAGGATGAATAATTCACTCATTGTCACCACAACACTTTGAGATAAATAATTATACCCTAATTTCCATTACATATGTGAGAAATTGAGACGTAGGAGGTTACATAGCTTGCTTAAGGTTTCAGAGCCAATACGTGATAGAACCAGGATTTGAATCCAGACTACCTACCTCCAGAGGCCAGGTTTGTAACCATCCACAAACTAGAATTTTTTTTTTTGTTGTCTTTTTTGTGACCGGTAAGGGGATCGCAACCCTTGGCTTGGTGTCGCCCGCACTGCGCTTAGCCAGTGAGCGCACTGGCCATTTCTATATGGGATCCGAACCCGCGGCGGGAGCGGCACTGCACTCCCAGCGCCGCACTCTCCTGAGTGCACCACGGGGTCGGCCCCAAACTAGAATATTTTAAAAAGCAGGTCTACAAAAACATTTAGAAACTCAAGAAAGTTAAAAAATACATTTGTATTTGTGTCAAAGTGACACCATAGGCTGTCTGGCTGAGGGGTAAATCGTTTTGCTCTTGACATTGACCTTTTCATTTAATTCTCACAGTGTTGCTTAATAAACACTCATTATATATATTATACAAGAGTTTTAAGAAAGATTTTCCCTTCTCTTAGGCAACCAAGACTTTTGGTACGAGGTCAGTCTTACTGTGTTTGGATGCACCTTCCCTTAGGATGAGTTACCCACTGGGAACCTCTGAAACCTACAGGAGGACAGGTGCCCTGCAGGCTTTGCCACCACATACCAGACATACCAGAAGCATCACCACCTTCACCACTGTCCATCCACCTTCCCTGAGAGCAAGCTGTGCCAGTTCTCTCTTAACCCTGTCAAGTGGGAGTAATGCTTATCAGCCTAGGTGAGACTCTAGGGAGTAAATTCCCTGGCGTCCTCTTGCTTGTAAACTATGTGGTACATCCATCTGATTCTAGGTATTGAGCTTTTAACCTCTCCCCAGTCTTGCATTTACCTTGTGGATATCCACGCAGTCTCAAGAACCAGGAAGCTTCTGTAGAACTTCATTGGCTCCACCTCACATGATGACACATAAGTTTTTATCCTATAAATTTAAGTTATATTATGAAAGTCTGAAATAAAAAAAAAAAAAAAGCATTTGTTTTAAACTAGGCTTTATCTATTTTCTCTCCCCCTAACACATGTGCATGCACACCCCCATGCACACCCACTCTCAAAGTTCTGGTACTCTGCTTTGGTTAAAGTCCAGTCTTTGGTCTGGATTAAGACAGAGAAACTGCCTGAAGAGAGAGACTACAGCCTAGTAACATAAGGAGACAGGTTATCAGTTAGGGTTGTCGACTGTAAGCAACAGAAACAAACTGGTTGAGTTGAAGAAAGCATGGATTTATTTAAAGAATACTGGCTTGCTCACAGAATATCAGGAGAGCTAGAGACTCAGGCTCTGGGGCAACATTACAGCCTGGTTCCAAAGCCTGTAGTCCTGTCCACTGAACTAATTTGCCTCCTTTAGAAATGCTTTTGTTGAATGCTTTAAATGTCTTATATAAGAGCCCACAGGTGAAAATTCAGTAAGAGGAGATAAGTCCTTCCAATGAGAATCTTAGCTGGTGGTTGCAGCCCTTCCTGAAATAATAAAGTCTAATGACTCAGAGAGGATGAATAATTCACTCATTGTCACCACAACACTTTGAGATAAATAATTATACCCTAATTTCCATTACATATGTGAGAAATTGAGACGTAGGAGGTTACATAGCTTGCTTAAGGTTTCAGAGCCAATACGTGATAGAACCAGGATTTGAATCCAGACTACCTACCTCCAGAGGCCAGGTTTGTAACCATCCACAAACTAGAATTTTTTTTTTTGTTGTCTTTTTTGTGACCGGTAAGGGGATCGCAACCCTTGGCTTGGTGTCGCCCGCACTGCGCTTAGCCAGTGAGCGCACTGGCCATTTCTATATGGGATCCGAACCCGCGGCGGGAGCGGCACTGCACTCCCAGCGCCGCACTCTCCTGAGTGCACCACGGGGTCGGCCCCAAACTAGAATATTTTAAAAAGCAGGTCTACAAAAACATTTAGAAACTCAAGAAAGTTAAAAAATACATTTGTATTTGTGTCAAAGTGACACCATAGGCTGTCTGGCTGAGGGGTAAATCGTTTTGCTCTTGACATTGACCTTTTCATTTAATTCTCACAGTGTTGCTTAATAAACACTCATTATATATATTATACAAGAGTTTTAAGAAAGATTTTCCCTTCTCTTAGGCAACCAAGACTTTTGGTACGAGGTCAGTCTTACTGTGTTTGGATGCACCTTCCCTTAGGATGAGTTACCCACTGGGAACCTCTGAAACCTACAGGAGGACAGGTGCCCTGCAGGCTTTGCCACCACATACCAGACATACCAGAAGCATCACCACCTTCACCACTGTCCATCCACCTTCCCTGAGAGCAAGCTGTGCCAGTTCTCTCTTAACCCTGTCAAGTGGGAGTAATGCTTATCAGCCTAGGTGAGACTCTAGGGAGTAAATTCCCTGGCGTCCTCTTGCTTGTAAACTATGTGGTACATCCATCTGATTCTAGGTATTGAGCTTTTAACCTCTCCCCAGTCTTGCATTTACCTTGTGGATATCCACGCAGTCTCAAGAACCAGGAAGCTTCTGTAGAACTTCATTGGCTCCACCTCACATGATGACACATAAGTTTTTATCCTATAAATTTAAGTTATATTATGAAAGTCTGAAATAAAAAAAAAAAAAAAGCATTTGTTTTAAACTAGGCTTTATCTATTTTCTCTCCCCCTAACACATGTGCATGCACACCCCCATGCACACCCACTTTAAAATAAATAGTAGAATTGCCTCTTCATTCCTCTGTTAACTCCCTGCTTGTATCCCCACTACCCAAATAACACTCATATCTCTGGAGCAGAAGCTGCCAAATTATGAGCCATAGGGCAAATCGAGTTGCCCCTTCCTTCCCCCTGCAATGTCTGTTTTTGTAAATAAATTTTGTTGGGACCCAGACACACCATTCTCTTAGTATTGTCTATGACTGCTTTTGGGCTATAGGGGCAGGGTCGAATAATTGTGCCCAGAGACTGAATGGCCCACAACAGTGAAGATATTTACTATCTGTCCCTTAGCAATGTCTGTTTTTGTAAATAAATTTTGTTGGGACCCAGACACAGCATTCTCTTAGTATTGTCTATGACTGCTTTTGAGCTATAGGGGCAGGGTTGAATAATTGTGCCCAGAGACTGAATGGCCCACAACAGTGAAGATATTTACTATCTGTCCCTTTACATAAACAGTTTGTCAACCCTTGCTTTAGAGCTAATCAATGTCCAAATTTTGTGTCTGTTATTTCAGACCCTTTTCCATGCTTTTGCATAGGTCTGAGTATATATGTATGTAATTATACAAACACATATCTATACATAAACACATATACATATATGTCTGCATATACACATATTTTTAGACAAATGGAGTCATACTGTGTAACTGGTGTACATAATATATCTTGAAGATTTTTCTGTATTAGTGCTTATAAACCTACTTTGTTATTTTCTATGGTATAGATGTACAATAATTTATTTGATTATTCTCCTCCTCTTTAGATGAGCATAAAGCTTGTTTCCAATTTCTGTCAACTATCTTGAATGAGTTGTCAAAATGTCCCGAAAAGCCATTTGTAGCCACCATTCATTTAATTTTAAGTCTTTGCAGTAGGGAGGCTAACTTCATTCCATGCTAGAGTTTCTTACGCACAGTAAACAGGACCAAAAATATATTCTGCATTTCAATCTTAATTATGCATTGCACACCTAATTAAAATTCACATTGTCAGTAAAAGGTAAGGACTATATTAGATTGCGGTTGTTGGCATCGTGATTAATATACATTTAAGCTTTAAAATCTGTTGTTACATTATGGTAGATCTTCCAGAAAGAAACATGAAGCTTTAAAATGCATTTTTAAAAAGACAGAAGGAGATATGAACTCAGTGGAAGAAATCCAGCTTATTCTAGAGCAGATGATAGCTATATATAATAAAAAATGGAGCCAAAGTAACACCTTAATTTGCGTGTTGCTTAAAGCAGGCAGGTTCTTTCTCTTTCTGAGGATCGGAACCATTCAAAAGCAGAGAATGAATAGGCAAGGTAATAAACCCCAGGATGAGATCTGCGTGCAATTTTCTATTTTGCAAAACCAAATACCTGAATTTTACCCATCTGTGGGTCTGCTTTAGGTGGGAGTGCTGTGCTTAGTTTCTTCCCAAAGCTCACCTTTCCCGTTGGTCACATTTTCAAATGTGTGAGCCTCGTTTTCATTTTTTGACCCTGTAAAGTTTCCCTGTGTTCAGAGACTTACCTGTGGGCTTGATGTGAATTTTCCACTTTACTTGGTGCGTTTCCATTTATAAGCCATGTTTTTCTCACCTTCTCTGCTTCACGCTCAGTTTATTTCCCCTAAAGATCAAGAAAATGACTGTGAAGAGTTTGTTCACATCTTGAGATGGCCTCAATTCTCGTACTTGTGCTGTTCACTGGAATCCACACCTTCTTCCTTCCCCAGCTTCTTACACTTTGTTTTCTCCTTTGTTTCAGCCTTTGGCCATAGAGAATCTGAAAACCTTTACTTTTTAATTATTAATGTTAATTTTGCTCTTTTGATTGCTGTCTTCCTGTGTTCTTTGTTTTTAGTACTTCTGACCTATTGCTTCTCTATGACTGTCCTTACACCTCGAACAATTTTGAAGAGCATATTAAACATATAAGATAGAAAGTGCTAGTTTTCTCCTAATATCTCCTTTTCTTTCTCAGTAATTGGACCCTAAAGTTTACCCAGGCAACCGAGTAACATGACACTGAGAACATATCCCATATGGAACATGACATATCCCAGCATTTTTGTGGTTGGGTGTGACCACATGACCAACTTCTGGTCAATGAGATGTGAGCAGAATTGTTCTTTGCAACTATTTGGGAGCATCTTTGTACAGAGAGGCCATTTGCTGCTCGCTGGCTGGAATGTGGTTGGGTGGGTGGCAGTAGAGCAGCTCACTTGGACCTGGATGTGGAAGCTGTGTGTTGACCTTGGTAGACCTGATACCCATCTCAGTGCATGCTGGGAGATAAACACCAACAACACCAAAGACCAGAAAATGTTGTCAGAGATGATTGGAGAGCAGAGTACAGTCACAGGCCAGACTCTGCTTCCTAATGTGATTGTATTCCAAAAATGTCTTGGTTTCTCGGAGGCTGCCCAAGGGAGAAGGAAGGAAAGGGGTGTGTGTGTATGTGTGTGCGTGTGCATGCATGCGCAGAATCCTGAACTGATTGTGTTTAAATCGAACTGATGGCATTTACCTGGAAATGACTAAATTTTCTGCTATTTGGTAGATTCTCTTTTTATCTCAAATCCCCAATCTACCAAATAACAGAAAATTTAGTCACTTCCAGGTAAATGCTATCGGTTCGAGTTAGACACAGTCAGTTCAGGATTTTGCGTATGCTGTCCTACATGTGTTGCTGTATTTTTTCAGACTCAGATGGTCTTTGCCGAATTATTTTCTGTTGTCATTTGCAATTGCCTGTCTTTATATATTGTCTTCGAAATAGGCTCCCAATCAATTTTGGAGAGAGTACTTAGATCCTCTTGGTCAATTTTAAGAACTGCAATGGGCTCAGTCACTCCTCTGATAAAGAAAACTAAAAAAATAAAAAATAAAAAGGAAGATGAAGATGAACTTTTCGTTTGAGAAATGAATTTTTGAAATGTGTTGCTTTTTCATCCATCTTCTCTCATCTTATTTGTTGCTAAAGCGATATTACAAATATGTTAAAAGACTTTTTTTTTTTTTCCTTTTTGTCTTTTTTCGTGACCAGCAACGGATCGCAACCGGCAACGGATCGCAACCCTCAGTGTTGCGCCCGTACCGGACCGGGACTGGCAACGGGATCGCAACCCTCGGTGTTGCATCTGCACCTTGCTCAGCCAGTGAGCGGCTGGTCTGCATGTGGGATCCGAACCCTCGGCGGGAGCACCGCCGCGCTCCCAAGCGCTGCGCTCCCAAGCGGCGCACTGTAGCAGTGCGCCACCGGGCCGGCCCCAAAAGACTTTTTAAAATAAGGAAAAGCCCATTAACAATGACCTCACTCAGAATTTTTGGTTGGAAGTGACAAAAACTGGCAAAACCAGCTGAGATGCAGAAAAAACGTACAGGCTTAAGTCACAGAAAAATCCAGGAACAGGACTAGTTTCAGTTGAGACTTGATCCAGAGATTCAAACAACATTAACCTGAAATCAGCATTTTTTCATTTCTTAGTTCTGTTTTCCAATGTGGGAGCATCATTCTTCAGCAGGACCAACACTTGGGGTGGCAAATGGCCACGAGATACTCTAGCCTCCTACACTATGACTTCAGCAACCTCAGCAGTAGGAGGTCTTCTCTTTCTTGATATTAAAAGCAAAATCAAGGAAATGATTTTCGGTGGTCTGCTTGGGCTCATGCTCTTCTCTGAACAAATTACCTTGGCCAGGGCAATGTAATGATTTATTGGCGGGTGGTGGGCGCAGTCAAGTCTCAGGCACATGCCCTAGGTTATAGACAGGTAGTTCTCTACTCCCCCCATGCCCCACAGGGGGCAGGCCCCAGAAGGGTAAATAAGTAGTCAAAAACAACAAAGACCCAGCAAACTGATAATTCCATTATCCTGACAGAATGAGAGCTTCCTTCCATTCTTCCTTTCTCCCTTTTGTCTATGTTTATAAGCATTAAATTACACTTTTATTTGGTTATAACTATAATATAGAATAGATCAGGGGTCTGCAAACTTCAACCCAGGGGCCAAATTTGGCCCATTACCTGTTGTAAATAAAGTTTTATTGGAACATAGCTCTGCACATTCACTCACATACTGTCTATAGAAAACATCACACTACAACAGCACAGTTCATTGGTTGCAACACGGACTGTATTGTTCAAGAAACCTAAAAATATTTATCTGGTCCTTTACAGAAAAAAATTTCATACCCAGGTGTATATTAGAATTTGCATTCTGCTTGTTTCACTTAACAGTTTTTGGTAAACGACTTTGAATGTTTTCAGAGTCCTCATAGTTATTATTATGCATTTTGGCTATAGAATACTTCTGCTGGGCTGAATGAGTCTCCTTTACTAGTCTGCCCCCAGGTAGAGAGCAACCCTGGAGGTTTCCTGTAGGAAACTGCTCCTTTTGCGCATGCATGAAAGCAAAATGCAGATGTTTCTTTTAAGTGTCCGCTCCACGGTGCCTTAAACCTAACTCTATTAAAAACTTTATCAAACTGTAATTGTATTTTCCTTATATAATATATCTTGAGGGCAAGGACAATGATTCCTTAAGATCATATCCCTAATATCCAGCAGGATGGTAGGCACTCAGTTACGTATGTTATTTACTGTCTGTGAATTCACAAATTCTGCTCCTGGTGGTGCCAATCAAATCACCCACTGCTGTAGTTTTGCCTTTCCTGGTTCTTCCACTGCTTGTGGGATAAGACTGAAAATTTTTAACATAGTGGACCAGGTCCTGTGTGATCTGGCCTTGACTTCCTTCTGGCTTTCTGTGTTTCCAGCCACTGTAGTTTATTTTCAATGCCTTCTTCCCGCCTTTTCCTGTGCTCTCCTCCCTGTCTGGCCCTCCCCTACTCAAACCTCATCCCATGGGAACTGTCAGTGAGATAGGGTCAGGGAGCAATAACCAAGAAAGCAAGTATGCAGTTCTCCCTATTGCACATGCATCACCTTCATGACTCCATCTGAAAACCTTCATACAAACGAATCCACTCAACACACATTCATGTATTGCCCTGTGTCAGGAACTGTTACAGAGTCTGGGAATAATGCAGCAGTAAATGAGGCCGTCGTGGCCCTGATTCCATGGCGCTTATCATTTTGTGGAGACCTCAGGTAAGTAAGATACCAGTTATAACACAGAGTGACAGGTGGAGGTGGAGGAAAAGAGGAAGCGATGTGGGAACATAGATGGGGGGACCCTCCCAGGTTCGGGAGCTCAGGGAAGACTCTCCGAGGCTGTGATATTGGAGACGACACTAGAAGGAAGCAGATTTAGCCAGTAAAGAGGGGGAGGGAAGAGTGCTCTAGGTTGAGGTGGGTGTACATGCAAGCCCCAGAGATGAGAGATCAGCGGTACTGGGCGATTTCTGAGTTCACCAGAGAACCCAGTGGGATGGGTCCCACTGGAGGCTGGGCAAGGCCACTGGTAATCTCTCTTAGACAGGAGGTGAGGCAGGTCAGCCTGCAGGTGGACTCAGTGCGTTAGGTGTTCTGAGGAGATTCTCCTGCCACACACAGCCATCCCTCCTTCCTACCTTTACTTCCCAGAGGCCTTGCGGTCCCACCGTGGTTTCCTTCTGCTCTTCCACTCCTTCGTGCTTTCATTACAGTCCTGTTGTTGTAGGGTAGAGGCCAGGATAGAGGTTTGAATAATGTCATATGCTTATTTTATGCAAACAATGACCTAGATCAGGAGTTGTCTAACTTTTTCTGTAAAGGGCCAGAGAGCACATATTTTGAGCTTTGCAGTCCATACAAGTCTCTGTCACAACTACACAACTCTGCAATTGGAAAGCAGCCATGGACAACATGTAAATGACAGGGTGTGGCTGTGTTCCAATAAAACTTTATTTAGAAAAACAGGTGGTGGGCCAGATTTGGCTCCAGGTCTGTAGTTTGCTGACCCCTGATTTAGATGATCAGCAATGCCTATACATATGTCTTGACTTACTAATTGAAAAAAAAAAAATCTTTTATATTGATGTATTTCAAAATGTGCCTTGTAGTCTTCTGGGGTTTCTTTGGAGTTGCACGAGTCTTCAGAGGCAATGGAACGGTGAGGACCAGGGAGAGGGATGCCTAACTCAAGGGCAATGAAGATCTGACTTTCTTTATATGTGGATGCATATAAATGCCTAAATGTGGTGGTAAAGAAATGGTGATTTTCTTTTTCCACAAGGAAATTGAATTTTTGTGAATAGTTATTTTAATCTATTTCTATAACGATCAAGTCCCAAAGGAGTTGTCTTCTAGTCCAAAAAGTAGGAAGATGATAATTTAGTATATAGTTTGGCTTTGACTTCTTGTTTGTTTCTAGAGAAAATGATGGCTTTTGTAATGATTCAATTTACCTTGTAGTCAAACCAAGCTGGTGATAAGGTTTTGGGTGAGGGTCATTTTTTTCTTTTTCCATGAAAGATGTTATTTGATAACCTTCTTTGGGACCTTATACCCACAATGTCCTACCTGGTAGCACTTTTTCCTCATTTGTGCAAGGATTAGTGGCAATATTTCCCTTTTTCCCTCTGGCTGTCTCCCACTCATCCTTCCAGTCTCTGATTCATGAACCCTTTCCTGACTCCACATTCTAAATTTGTAGCAATCTTTCACTATCCTTTTGCTTTGACTATAGAGCACTTACCACCACTGTCATGTTACCACTGGGAGTGTGAGAGGGATGATCTGTTCATGTCCACTCCCCCAGTACAGAGTAAGCCCTCCATGGGCAGAGCCACATCTACGTGGTTCACTGTCACAATTGCTGGGTACTGGATGCATAGCCAATGCTCAGTAAGAATTTGCTTAGTGAGTTGGCACTCATGTTACTTCGCTGGCATGGAATCGTTGAGAAATTTGAGGGGTACAAATGACCTAGAAGAACAGTTCCACAGTGATGTCAGCTACAAACAATTTCTGCTACAGATAACAGACTATTGACAAACAGTGAACTGAAAAGAAGCTGTTGGACCTGTCTAACATCAAAACCCTCTGCTCCCCCAGCCCTTACACTCAATGTTCTCATGCAGGTCACTGGCTTATTACTTAGAGCACCTGAGAGTCTCTGTCTCAGGATTTTCTCTGGCTGTCTGAGCATGCTTGTTGGGGCAGGTGGAAAATCCCAGGTAGTTAGCACTGTCAGGAGCAGCCCTCAGCAATGACAGATGGGAGTTGATAGATAAATATCCCAGCTCCCTTGCCCCTCAGTGGGGCAATACTGAGGTATGTCTCCAGCAGGATTGGGCCCTGGATGCTCATAGGAATTACCTGCTCAGCACACTCTGTATTGGTTTCCCTCTCTTTCCTGTCTCACTTCCCACTTCCCTACTGGTGCTTCCTGGGATCACCTCCCATGTAAATAATTTGCATCCAAATACTTGCCTCAGGCTCTGCTTTTAGAGGACTCCAGTGTAAAATACTTACTTAACAAGAAGCCTGGAGGTGGACAGTACTAGAGCTGGTTAACTCAGCAGCTCAGCAAGCCCTTCAAAGACCCAGACTTTTCTGTCCTTCCATTCCTCTCTTCAGCAGGTGGCTTTTCATCTTCAGTCATGTCCTTTCATGATTGCAAGATGGCTCCTACAGCGTCAGATCCTTACCTGATGATGCAAAGTTGGAAGCACTGAGTGGGGGTAAAAGTGGAGGAGCAGGAGGTGGAAAGGATCTTTCCTTCCATGCATCTCTCCTGGAAACAAGAAAAACAATTTTCCCAGAAGACACTCCTTCACACTCACTGGCCAGAACTGGATCACGTAGCCAGCGAATTGCTGGTCTTTTCGGTCTCTGGAGTGGGAGGTGGGTTAGGGCATTGGGGACAGGTATGCATAGCCACAATGTTCACTAGAGCAGGGTGCATTTTCCTCTTTTTAAACAGTTTTGTAGCAATGGGTGGTAAGACCGCTAGTCTATTTGTCAGTTCAAAGAGGCAACACAGAGCCGAATGTACCTCTGGAAAGGAATGTTAATCTGTTCATGGCTGAAAAGTTAAATTTTACAGCAAAAGTTTGAAATCTCTGTAAACGACAGAGATGAAAAGGTCGGCATTTAAATCTGTTTCCTTAACAGATGGCTCCCAGAGTGAGCCGAGATCGGAATTCACTTTCTGGGCTCAGTCACTCTTCATAAAGCTGGTCGTGCGGTTTATGACATCAGCAGAGCCCCAGAGTGAATTATGACTTGTCCTTGTGTTCACTCTGGTGCCATCTATTATGCTACTGTGTGTAATGTTGATTGGGAAGGTGTCTTTGATAGCTCAGTGGAGGAAAAAGTGCTCATGTTAGAGCACTGAATTACAATAACGGTTAAAGACAAAGGTACATAAAGAGGGGTTGGACATTAACAGCCATTTACATTTTTGTGTGTCTGCATGTTTGTGAGAAGGAAGGGTAAGATAATATAAAGTCATTAAAAAATGCACACTCTGTATTTACGAACGAAGACTTCCCTAACCTCCTACCCAACTAATTTCTAATTGAGATCTACACATCTTCTTAATAAAGCCCTTCCATTTACCTAATGCTGGGTGTTATACACCCACTTAACCAATAATTGTTCAGTCTTGAAAAAAGATCTACCTGTCACTCCTGACTTTTCTTCAAAGTTTATTACAACAAAACCAAAGGGATAGTCAAAATGTATTTTCTCCATAGGGCTTGTACTGGCCTAGGTATTCCTTGAAATAAGCCACTGGTATGGCTGGGACAAATTTTGGGTAACAAAATTCTTGTAGAAATGATAATTGTGGGGCCGGCCCGGTGGCGCACTGGAGAGTGCACCGCTTGGGAGTGGGGTGGCGCTCCCGCCGAGGGTTCGGATCCCATGTGGAGACCGGTTCCCGCTCACTGGCTGAGTGCGGTGCAGGCCCAACACCAAGGGTTGCTATCCTGTTGCTGGTCAGTAAAAAAGACAAAAAGGAAAAAAAAAAAGAAATGATACTTGTGTTAATATTATTTGACCTGGAAGCATTAAAGAGATTTAAGTAATGGATGAAAGACAAGCTTCTTCCATAAACTATACATAGTGCTTCTCAAACATTGAGGTCTATCAGATGCCTGGACTTTTTGCAAACTTGCTATATCAGAGTCTTGGAGAGTGGAGCCAGGGAAACACTACTCAGGAAATTCTGGTGTATACTAAAGTGCCATATTACTGCCATGAAGCTTCTCTAAAAAAGGTCTGGTAATATCCTAGGTGCATTTAGCAGCCGCTGTGCCAAGCCTCAGGCATTAGAACTGTCCAGTATGGTAGCCACCAAATTAATTAAAATTAAATAAAATAAAAATTTAGTTCCTCAGTTGTACTAGGCACATTTCAAGTGTCCAATAGCCACAAGTGGCTAGTGGCTAACATATTGGACTGCAAAGATACAGAACATTTCCATCATCACAGAAAATTCTATTGGGGGCCGGCCCGGTGGCACACTGCTACAGTGTGCTGCTTGTGAACGCGGTGGCGCTCCCGCCGAGGGTTCGGATCCCACATACAGACCGGTTTCCGCTCACTGGTTGAGCGAGGTGCGGGCACAACACCGAGGGTTGCGATCCCGTTGCCGGTCCCGGTCTGGTATGGGCGCGACACTGAGGGTTGCAATCCATTGCCGGACATGAGAAAAAGACAAAAAGGAGAAAAAAAAAAAAAAAAAGAAAATTCTATTGGACAGATAATAAATGAGATAGATACAATTTCTGCCTTTGTGGAAAAAATAGATCAGCTTTCCTGCTCCCTCTCTGCAACCCAATAAACTGAGAAATAAATATTACAAATTCTGTTTTATGAAGAAAACAAAATGCTGTGATCAGGGTTTGTGGGGCCCAGTGAAGAATAAAAATATGGAGCTCCTTGTTTAAAAAAAAACTAAGAATTTCAAAAGGCTGCATGTAGCAGAGCAAGTATGGGGCCCTTCTGAGCACAATTACACCCTTAATTTGGCTGTGACAGACTAAAGCCAAGGGAAATGGAGACCTTTTATAGTTAGGATGTCACAAATGCTTCTACTAGAAAATGACAAATAATCTAAGGTGGAAAAGATGAGAAAGAGCTAAAAATGCAAAGAATGCAGGAGAAGATTTTAGGCAAAGAGAAGAGCCTGCACCAAGGACTCAGTTGGGAAACAGGATGACATAGTCAAAAACCTGAAAGCTCTCCAGGATGGCTGAGGGAGGGAAGGATAGCAGGAGTCAAGGCTGAAAAGCTGGTCCGGGCCAGGTCCGGTGGTTCTGTCCTCGGCAGCTGATGGGTGCGTCATCAGCCCCCAATCCCATTATAAACTCACTTGCATGGTGAGCACAGGACTCCATCTTTTGGTTTCATTTGTGAGGTTGTGAGCATCCCTAATGAGTAAGGAATCCTATGAGATGGAATAAAATTCTATGTTTTATTTTTTATGACAAGGAGGGAGAGGCACAGGAAATGATTTGCTTTGATTCACAATCTGGTGCGGGAGCAGGTTAAGGAAGTGGGCGAACCAGCAGGGCTCTGTCACACACACAGCATCTCGGAGTCTCGGAGCCCCTCTGGGATGCAGGGCTGGGCAGGAAGATCTCTGACTCTCCCATGCGTCAGAGAGAATAGCATGCCCTGCGCATGCTATTTCCTGAAAAGGTGTTTCATTGACAGAAATGCTGATTCTCTGGCTTCCAGTGCTATATTTAGAAGTGACATTTACATTTCCACAGATCAACAGCTCCTGTTTGGATACAGTTCCAGGAGCTTTGCTGTGACAGTGAATATGCTGGCTTTTATTCTGCCCTGTTTTCCTTTCTTAGCTGTTGGAATTAGTGAAATTAGGAGGCACCTGTAATGTAGTAGATGAAAATAGTTGAATGTGATAAATTTGTACATTTTTAAAGAGGTCAAAATGAATCAGTATCTTGACCTTCCTTCCTTCCTTCCTTCCTTCCTTCCTTCCTTCCTTCCTTCCTTCCTTCCTTCTTTCTTTCTTTTTTGAGCTAATTTTGAATCTGAGTTTCTGATGCCTAGGTGGCTTACTTATTGATAGTTCAAACTCAGAGAGAAACATCTACTCAGAAGTAAAACATTATTTCACTGAGGCTTTATGCCTGTGGTATGTGTGTGCATATTATTTTTTGTCTAATAATGCTTGAATATTCAAGTATTACTCTCTGACATACTTCCGCCTTGGCAAAATAGTTCTCATAGCTATTGATAATAAAGGAAGGGATCAAATATCTTACTTCCTTGTCAAGAGAGTGGAAAAAATGGAAATAGTAAAGATAACCATTGGTTTCCATCAATCTATTGGATTATTAATCTACCTTTGGTAGTAATAGCCTACAGCCTTCTGGAACCTGACCAAGGAACCCCATAAAATTATGGGCATGTGTCACCATTAGAGGGCAGTATGCACTCTCTTCAGGAGCCCATAAAAATTATGTTCCCAGCCATAGCTAAAAGGATTTGTCTGGCAAAGGGCAAAACCATTAGGCATAAACATTCAGCATTTTTTGCTGTTGGCTGTCATAATGGAGACTATGATTTGAAGGTTTTGATTAAAGCTGTATGATTTCCTATCTAGTGCATGTCTTCAAACATATACGTTTCATAGTTACTTCTTTTGATTTCTAACCCTGCTAGAGACATGAGTTAGACCTAGGATGACTTTTGTCAGGACTTTGGTAGGGAAAGCTCACTTTAATTTTAATGTTAAAGACCTCATTCCAATATAGATGGTCGTTAAGTAACAAGAAAGTCTTTATCACTACTGCTAGAGACATGAGTTAGACCTAGGATGACTTTTGTCAGGACTTTGGTAGGGAAAGCTCACTTTAATTTCAATGTTAAAGACCTCATTCCAATATAGATGGTCGTTAAGTAACAAGAAAGTCTTTATCACTACCATATTCAAAGTTTTAAAAAAGTGTGGGTTTTTTTTTTATTTTTAAAGGGAAAAAAGACATTATTAGTTCCAAAATGTGCGAGAAAGTTCTTACCCACCCAAACCTAATGCATCCATGAAGAATTAGTGAATTACTTTTCCCATCCCGGTTTTTCTGAGATGCATAAAAAAGAAATCTCTGTATATATGACCATTGGTAGGTCAGTAAACAAAGGCCAGAGAAGACGTTTGTGCAAACCTGAGTATATGCATTTAAAATATGGTTTGCTGTTACTTTGTAGAATATCGGAATTTGATTCATCTGTGGGCATAAAATCATCACATTGGCTGGTGGACCTGGAATTGGTAAAATTACGATTGCATCGAGGTGCGAGCCAACATCAGCTCCTTGTTCAGGTGTGAGGTTGTAAAGGAAGAGTCTGGTAGATTCATCTTTCAAAAAATTCAGCAAATAAATTGTTTGCTTTACAACAGCCAGGCGCAGTTGCCTCTGGCTGTGTTGTTTTTCTGCTGACTGCGACAGATTGAGCTCTTCTGCCGGAATTTCTCTAGAGGGCAGTAAGGATTCGAGGCTCTTTCCGTATTTTTCTGAAATGATGGATCGTCATTGTGTAGCTGCAAAGGTTAGGGAGCACAGCACAGGCTCTGGGGCTGGGGAGGGAGGCCGAACATTCCAGAAAACAGCCGCAGCGGCTTCCTTTATGTCCTCTGAGCCGATGTTTTGTGATAACCTACAGAAAAGCATTTCCCGTTTTTCAAAAAGAAACATCTGAATGTATTAATAGAGTATGGTTATAGAACTAACGTATACATGTTAATAGTTGACCAAGAATTTTAAGATTAAATGGCTCTTGGGGTAGTGGCTTGGAGGCTAACAAAGACAAAAATGATGAACTCAAACAGCATAGCTGGGAAAGAGAAAGTCATATCACCCAATGTCCTCAACCAGGGACAACTTTGCTCCCAGAGGGCATTTGGAGACATTTTTAATGGGGGTGCTGCTAACGTCCCTACAATGCACAGGACAACCCCCACGACAAAGAAATATCCGGCCCAAAATGTCAACAGGGTCGTTGTTGAGAAGCCCTGATACAAACAATCAGGTAGCCAGGAAGGAAATGTAAAAATAGATTTTAAAAAGCTAAAGAGAGTCTAGTTTTTGTTTTCAGTGGCTTGGACTTTGAAGATGAAAAGTCTGTGATATTCAGGATCATTTTTCCTGTGCTTCCTATGACAAAGCATTAAGTTCTGACACCCAGGAGAATCTGAGCACAACTGGCAAGAGAAATGTTTAAGTGAAATTACAGAGTGGCTCCTCTGAGGTTCCAGCGGACAGGGGAGGGCCTTCCTGGGCAGAAGTGGATTTGGGGCAGGGCTCTACTGTGGTTCGGCACTGTTTCCCAGTTGCAGGACCTCTAGACACTAATGCTGTTTTAAATTGCAAGTTCAGCATAGAAACACTGATATGCCAGTGCAGAAACATTTTCTCAGGAAGCAGAGGTCCTGAAAATGGCATCTTTTGCAAATGGCGGACTTCGGTTATGCATTTCAAAGCTCTCTGGCTGTGGTTCTCAGCCAGGCATAATTTTGTCCCCAGGGGGACGTTTGACAGTCTGGAGGCATTTTTGGTTGTCGTGACTGAGTGTGGTGGTGGTGGTGGGGTGCTACTGGCATCTAGTGGGTAGAGGCTAGGGATGCTGTTGTAGATCCTGCAATGCACAGGAAAGCGACCCCCCACCCCCACCTCACATTCCCCACTCCACTACAGAACTATCTGGCCCACAATTTCAATAGTGTCAAGGCTGAGAAAGCTTGCTCTATGGTTTCTGGCTTTGCATAATACATTGTCTTTCCCTACCTACCCCAGGATCAAAAGTGCCCACACTTATAAAAATTTCCTATCCTCCAACATTCCATAGGAGCCAAGAGAGGGAACTGCATCCATTGTGTTTGTAAGCTTGAGTCATGTATTTACCCTCATTTAAAGGGACAGCTCTATGCCCAGAGGCACACATTTAGATGGAGGAAGCAGATTGGGGACATGCAACTGCTTCATGTGGATGTGCATTTTTTTTCCCCCTCAGTGAACTAAAGTGAGCAGGTGCAAAATGGTCTTGGAAACTCAATTAATTTTTAGAAAGCCCAGGCACAGGGCCAGTCTTTGCAAGAACTGGAAGGTGATGTGGCTGCATAGAAATATCCAGCAAAGAGTGGATGTGATAAACTGTCAGGGGACAGGCAAAAAACAACAAAAAGGCAACATGAGTTAGGGGCTCAACGCTTGCAGTCTGGACTCAGACTGAAGGGGATTTGAATCTCAGTTCCACTCTCTCTAGCTCTGGGATTTTGGGCAAGTCAGTTCACTTCTCTCAACTTTAGTTTCTGCATCTGTAAAATGGGAATAATCATACTCTTTAATTTTAATTAAATTAGGGCAATAAATGTAGTAGTGTACTAAACAGCTCTGTGGAGTGCTTGATGTGTAGCAGTGCTTAATAAATACTGGCTACTTTGTAATTATTATCATCATCACTGTCACCATCATTATTTTCAGTAATGTTCCAGAATCTCCATTTATGCAGAACAAAGATTTTGTGTCCAAAGGCATTGCATATCTCTCCTTCCTCCGTTTCAAATCTGAGAAACTAGAATTTTAATTGTATGACTTTTTTGGTGTCTCATATAGTTTTTCTCATATTGTGAACTTTAGTCTGCATAGTAGAAACATTTGAAAACATTAGGCAAAATATAATTATTGGATTTGCTTATGCAAATAGAAAGAGATACATTTCTCTTTTGCTGTCTGGGTTAAAATACTCAGGAATTAAACAAATAATGTAGTTAGTTATTTGCTTATGCAAATAGAAAGAGATACATTTCTCTTTTGCTGTCTGGGTTAAAATACTCAGGGATTTGCTTATGCAAATAGAAAGAGATACATTTCTCTTTTGCTGTCTGGGTTAAAATACTCAGGAATTAAACAAATAATGTAGTAAGGAGAAAAAAATTTCTTGACAGCTAGCACTATAAGTTCTCAAAGATATGACAATTGTCTTTGTTTGGGAAAATAATTTGAGATGTACTTGGGGCAGAAATTGATAACTGATAAGCTTAAAGTTGTTTAGAAATGAAGTTTAGAGGAAATGGCAAAAGTCCCCTTCGTGAGAAGAGAAGAACTTGGGTATTTGGTTTGGGAAGGGAGGGCAGGCAAATGAGATAGAGGGGTGGGGGAGGGGGAAGAGCTAGGGATAGACGTGTGACCCAGGCCCGGCTGATCAGAGGAGAGCATCTCCTCTGCTGTAGAGAATGGCTTAGGGATGAATGTGCCAAGCTGATCAATGGGAATCCTGAGACATTCACTGGAGCCAATGGGAGCATGACATTCTGTCTTTCTGCTGGACATGAGCCCATAAGGGTCTTGGTCTGGGGCTGCTGGCAGCTGCTTTGTCACCATGAAGCACAAGCCTGAATTAGTATAGAGCTAACTGAAGGGGAATCAGAACCCAGAGCAGGTGAAAGACTGTGTTCTAATGACTTTGGTTGAAACTTTAAATCCAGCTGTGCTAGATGAGACTTACCTCAGGTTTTTTCATTGACGTGGGCCAACTATCTTGTGCTTAGGTTAGTTAGAGTTGGAGTTTCTGCCACCTGAAACCAAAGGTGGACCTGTCAATACAGAGAGACTCTCAGCTAATACACAATGTAGGTAAGAATATCTCAGATCTGACTCTGAAGTCTAGGTCCATGTGATTACAAGGCAATTACACTATTACATTGGGAGATGAGAGTATTCAGAATAATTTTTGTCATCTGTAAAATGAGAAGGTTGGGAGTAAATCAGTTGTTCCCAGCATGAGGCATTCAGACCCTCATGCTACCTGAAGTTAAAAATGAGGATTATGAGGCAATTTTAATTTTCCAAACTCCTGAATTGAAATCCTAGATTTACATAGCATAGGTATGCATAAATTAGCTGGAATATCATATTTCTTAATTTTCTTAGGACTTACAACATATTGAAGAAATGCCAGTTAATGCTAATCAAAAGACCCAATGTGTAGTACTGCCAGTTAATTAAAAAAATGAAAATATAAATAACTATTTTAGAAATGCATCTTAGTAGTTGCAAACTTTTGAGACCACTAGGGTCACTTAAAAAATGGGTTGTTGGGGTGAAAATGTTGGGAACTAGGTCCTTTAGGTCTAACTATTGATGATAGAACATTTTTAGTATTCCAATCTGTCCGCTAGGATTTAAAATCTACGTTCTTCCATGTGCCTGCCTCAGACTGTAATAAGTTAGTATGCTTTGTCTTTAATTCCATTAAAATACTCTTAATTCCACTGAAATATGCTTCTTTCTTTAAAATTATTTTTAGTATTAATCACTTAATTACTTATTCTTTCAACAAATCCCTATGTGACTTCATTCATTCATTCATTCATTCAGCCAGAATTTATTAAGTGGCTACTGTGTATCAGGCACAGTTCTAGGTGCTAGGAATTAAAAAAAACAGAAACCCAAAACAGGAACATCCCTAAGGGGGGAAAGGCAAAAATAAAATAAATAAGTAAAATACATAGTATGTGAGATGGTGATACATGCTGGAAGAAAATAAAGCAGGAAAGGGAATAGAGAGTTCTGCGCAGGATGCCATTTCACATTGGGTGACCAAAGATGCCTCAGTCATCAGGAGACTTTTAAGAAGGACATAAAGAAGGTGAGGGAGGGGTCATAAAGACACCTGGGGGACGGGTCTTCCAGGCAAAGAAAACAGCAAGTGCAAAGGCCCCGAGGTGGCATGTACCTGGGATATTCAAAAAACACCCAGAAGGCCAGTGTAGCAAGAGCGGGGTAAGAGAGGAGACCAGTCTAGGGCAGTGAAGTCAGACAGTCACAAAGCAGGAGTAAGAAGGGGGAGATCACCAGGGCCCTGCAGGGCAGGAGTTCCCAACCTTGGCACCATTGACATTTGGGTCCAGATCATTTTTTGTTGAGGCGCTGTCCTGTGCATTGGAAGATGTTTAGTAATATACTTGGCCTCTATTCACTAGATGCCAGTAGCACCCCTTCTCCTGCTCCCAAGTGGTGACAACCAAAACCATCTCTAGACAGTGCCAAATGTCCTCTGGTGAGTCAAACCGCCCCCAATTGAGAACTACTGCTGTAGGGGCATCATGAGGACTTTGGCTTTTAGCTTGAGGGAAGCCAGAGGCTTGAGAGAATTCTGAGTTCAGGAGCCACACTCTGACGTGTGTTAGGGCCCTCGCTTTGGCTGCTTGGAGTTGGTGAAGGATCCAAAGCTGAAACCTAGAGGGTCGGCTGGGATGTTGCTTGATATCCTGGCCAGAATGACCACAAAAGTCCTTCATTTCTGAGGATGCAGGGGAAGAGAAATGGATTGAACAATGAGGACTTGCTCAGGGTGATGTGAAAAAATATATAAGAGCCTGTGTGAATGGGCCCCGCACAATCAGAAGGAAGCCGGTGTAAAGGACAGAGGTGCACCCCTGTCCTTTAGCACTGCAGGAACAGGGTAGCTGTGCTGGGTCAGTCCTGGCTGCTTATCAGCCTGCTTGTATTCTGAGCTGCTTTATATTTTGCTAAGGCTGGGCCTGGTGGCCAAGGAGGCAGCCTCTCATTTGTATCAGATAAGAGGAATCTAACTTTAATATAGGCAAGACTAAATTCCTAGGTCAATCTATGCAGCTGGTGTGCAGAATAGAAACTCTGCACTCTGCAAAACAGCTGTGTGACAAGGCAGAGTGACTTCCCACAGGCACACATGCAGAGTATTTCTGACATAAGGAAAGTCACACTAGGTGGCTCAGGTCATGATGTCTGATGGATAAAGGTCGGGGCTAGCCTCCCGTCCATCCATCTATTCATTCAACAAACATTCACTGAAGACCTCTTGTGAATAAGGTGAGAGTCGGCCCAGGCTTGGAGGTTAATCAGACAGGAACCTCGTTCTTAAGAAGACTGCAGATGTGTGGACTGTTCCAGAAGTGTCCATGCATCAAGCAAGTCTCCCTGCTTTTATTAATACCCCCTTTAAGTTGCATGTCCAGTCATGTCATGTCTCCCGTCTCCTCATTTCACTCAGAGTAAAGGCCAAAGTCCATACAATATTCCACAAGACCCTACCCAGAGGTTGGCAGTCTTCTGTAAAGGGCCAATGAGTAACTCTTTTCTACTTTGGGGGCCATACAGTCCCTATCACACCCTACTTAGCTCTGCCCTTGTGATTTGAAAGTAGATGTGGACAATATGTAAATAGACAATATGTAAATAGGTGGGCATGGCTGTGTTCCAATTAAAATATTTATGGGTGGTGAAATTTGAATTTTATGTAATTTTCATGAAAAAAAAATTATTCTTTTTTAACATTTTTTTCCAGCTATTTAAAAAATGTAAAAACCATTCTTAGCTCCTGGGCTATATAAAAATGGGCAGCAGGTTGGATTTGGCCCAACCACACCTTACATAGAACCTGACATTAGAGAAACTTTACATTCTTCAAACCCCCCCATAAACTCCCACTCTTCTGTCTTTAAGATGAAAGACACCAACCCAGGCATTTGGGACTTGGTTTGGGTAACCTTATAGGAATTAATCTGCCAATCCCTGAACTTCTTGACCATACCATCTGTGTTGTTATGACTCAGCTCTACCATTTGCAAGCAGCCATGGACAATAGGTAGGATGAATGGGCTGGCTCTATTCCAATAAAACCTTAATTTTAAAAGTGGGCAGATGTGTTCCACTGGGCCTATTGTGCCAGTCGCTGCCCTACATGATCGAAGTATGCCCATCTCCACTTCTGATGCCATCTACCTCTTACTCCTTCTCTCATTTCTTCTGCCCATCCAGGACTTCTGCAGCTCCCCAGACATGCTAAGCATGCTCCCACCACATTGATCTGACCCTTGTTGTTGCATCGGCTTGGAATGCTCTTGCCCTGGCATCCCTGTGGCTCATCTCTGCCTTCTTTAAGGTCTCAGTTCATCTGTCTTTCCTGCATACCCTACGACATAGCAAGGCCCTTTGCCTGGTACTCTGTATTCCTTTACCTGTGTTATCATTCTTCATGGTACTTAAAAAATATTTTATTATTTATTAATAATTTTTATTAGTAGTTTTATTATTTATTAATAAATTTATTATTTTTTATTATTTTATTATTGCCCATCTTCATCCTAGGGTGTGAGTTCCATAAGGAAAGTTTTGAGCTTTTGAAGGACATGAGACAGCATAGTGCCTGGTGACTCATAAAGAGTTCTTCAGCAGCAGCTAAATACCTGTTTTTGTATTTTAATCTGCCAAAGTTTTGGGATAAACCATTACTGTCAAAATTTATTGGTACTCAGGGGAAAATCAAGCTTCTTGTGGCATAATGCAGCATCATAAATTAAAACAAATGCTTTTTAAAATTATGATGTTACATCATGCTTTGATCTAATGTAACGTGACAGGTTGTAATTTTTAGTTTTGTTAGATTTCATCCATGTAAAGCAGGAAGTGGGTTTGAGAAGGTTTGCACTACCCAGGACCTCAAAATTCCGGTCAGCCACAGTGGTGGTGCTCAGTACACTGGGACATTAGTTTCCAGAGTTGTTCTTAGTCCTGTTTGGTGTGCACCTTGTATGGTCTGTTTGGGTTCTACGTTCATTCTAAGAATCTCCCAGGGATCAAGAGAGAAACCAAGAGAGGTCTTTGCAACCTAATTCACTCCAGAGTTATATGATTTTGGAACTGGAGTTCCTGCTGGTTCATGTGGCATGACTAGCAAATAAATTTCATTGCAAATGCAAACAGTTTCATTTTTAATGGTGGTCTGATGTCCTGCATTAAGAAAACTTCTGAGGATGCCTCTGGATTCATTTGAGAGATTTCTGTATTCAACCAGTGATGTTTGCCATGGGCTTGGGAAGGGGTAGTTGTAGTTTATACTACATGTATTTGATCATCCTGTCTTAAGGTGTTCATTTCTTGCTTCTTTAATGGGCACATAATGGGAATTTCTTTTCTTTGGTAGGAACAGTGCCATAATGAGGGTAAGGTTCCTATAAGTGGGTTGAACTGAGTGGCCAGTTTGCCGAGGCAGCTTGGTTGGATGAAAAGCATGAACTGTGGTGAATGACTAGCTGAGCTCATTGTGTGGGAAAAATTTCCAGTGCTAAGTTCAAAAGTTGAGGCCGGTATGAGCATAAGTCTAGAAGCCAAGGAAGAATGAGAGAAGAAGGAATGAGTTACATAAAAAGATAGGAGTAAGCAATTCTGACTGGAGGAGAACTAGAAGTGTAATGGATTTCATCTCATGGTGATTCAAATTGCTTAGCAGTGTTGGCCTGGAGCTCTGTGCTGGAAGGATTTTGAGGCTGCACTGGGGTATAGGGAGAAAAAGAATCATGATTGGTTGGTAATGTCTACCATGGGTGTAGAAGTTCTGCAAGACAGCCTCATACTACATATTTTCAATCCCTGATTTAGATGCATAATTGTGCTGGGGTTCAGAGAGAGAGAGGCATTATTGATTGGTAATTTCTGCCATGGATATAGGAATTATGCAAGATAGCACATATGCTGCATATTTGCAATCCCTGATTTAGATGCAAGATTGTGCTGGGGTTCATAGAGAGATAGAGATAGAGATAATGGTAGAGATAATGATAGAGATAGAGATAGAGATATAGAGATGAGAGGGAGAGAGAGAGAGAGGGAGAGAGGCATGACTGATTGGTAATGTCTGTCATGGGTATAGGAGTTATGCAAGGCAGCACACATCCCTGATTTAGATTGCAATCCCTGATTTAGAGGTGTGACACAGTGATGGTGTAGATGAATTCCCTGGTTGTCTTTGACAGGTGCATGTTTTTTCTTTCCTCATGTTTACTTGTTCATTTAACAAATGCCCCTTAGTTGTCTAGCCCTGTGCTGGGGTTAAGCCATATTCATTCAGGAATAATAAAATGACTCTCCGAAGAACACGAAGTAGACAATAATAAGTGCCGTCGAATAGGTAGAGGAACCAGGAGCTCAAGGACGGCTTCATGAAGGATGTGGCCTTTGAACAGAGTAGAGAAGACTGAGCAGATTTTGAATATGTGGGGATGAGGGAAAGAGCATCCAGGGTGGGGGTAAAGCAGCACAGGGTGGTGGTGAGAAAGCACGAGTGAGTGTGGGAACAGCACGTAGGTGAATTTCACAGGAGTGAATGGTGCATAGAAAGGACAGTGAAGGTGAGGAGTGAAGTTGAATGGGGTACCTTCTGTTGGGCGTTGAGTGTCAAAATAAAGATTTTGGACTTAACATACTGGCCGTATTGATTAATACGGAATATTTGGTCACTTCTGTAGACAGCTTAAGGAGGGCACCAGATTTGCTACCTGGCATCCCACCATCACAGCTCAGGTCTTCAGAGCCTAAAAAATGTTGTGATTTTCAGGCCGGCCTGTGGCTCACTCGGGAGAGTGCGGTGTTGATAACACCAAGGCCACGGGTTCGGATCCCATATAGGGATGGCCGATTAGCTCACTGGGTGAGCGTGGTGCTGACAATACCAAGCCAAGGGTTAAGATCCCCTTACCGGTCATCTTTAAAAAAAAAAAAATGTTGTGATTTTCAAGAGCTCACAAATGGCTGACAGCATAAAAATAATATTAATTCTGGAATGTTCCTCAACCTTTCCGCATTCCATGCCTGCTAAAGAAGGCTCTGTAGTGGCTCATTTCTATCTTTTCACC
>NW_007730030.1:86868-88669 GCF_000696425.1 Galeopterus variegatus
CACCAAGTCAAGGGTTAAGATCCCCTTACCGGTCATCTTTAAAAAAAAAAAAATGTTGTGATTTTCAAGAGCTCACAAATGGCTGACAGCATAAAAATAATATTAATTCTGGAATGTTCCTCAACCTTTCCGCATTCCATGCCTGCTAAAGAAGGCTCTGTAGTGGCTCATTTCTATCTTTTCACCTTTTCTGTTGTTCAAAAAGAGTCTTGTGTCACATAGACCTTTGCAACAGACAATAATGAGAAGAAAAAGGGAAGAAAGATAAAAAGAGGTATCTGGGTGGGTTGAGCTGGAAGAGTGTTTCAGAGTGGTTTGAGGTGAGAAGCTGGGCTGTGGGGGGTGGGGACAGGAAAAACCTCTAAAGGGTTATTTCTTGCAGGTAAAAGATATAGTTAAAGAATTGGAGTAATTCGGAAATCACTTTTGCTTGTGTGCAACACATTCCTTTAACCATGACACAGGTCAGGGACTACACGGGATGGGTCCTGGGTTGCAACTTCATAAGCATTACCCAGGGAGATCACCTTGGGTCCTGCTGTAGTTTCCCATTCGCCAATGTAGGATGAAGACTCAACCTATGCAAGAGTTGGGTTCTAAAGTCATCACCGAGGGGAACATTCTTGTGGAATCAAAATCTGAAAATCCCCAAACTATAACATAAAGACAGAGCATCTCTCAGTGAGTCCAAACGAGCCAGACGTCTTCTGGTGTTAGTGCAGATCACGGCTTCTTTGGTGGAACTCCAGCTGAAAGAGTTGGCTCGCATTTAGGGAGACACACCAAATGACAAGTTTGCATCTTTTAACATGAAATCTGTGCTCAGCAAGGTGAGATGCTCACCTGTGGGAGGGAGGCACACTGATACCTCACTCTCACACCTGTTCTGGGGCACGTGCTCACTGAGGGAAACAGGGAGCAAAACACCTACATGTGTGCTTTTCTTCCTTTCTGCCTCTGTCTGACAATCTGTCTCTCTCTCAGCCTACCACACATCATTACGTAGGCAGGAGTGCAATGCACATTGCANTCTGTCCATCTGTCTCTCTCTCAGCCTACCACACATCATTACGTAGGCAGGAGTGCAATGCACATTGCATGTGAGGTATGGCAGTATGGTGACCACCCCGGGCTGGCTTCATGAGACTGTGACATAGAGGAGCCAGGAAATCCCTGCTGCGGGCTGCCCCCAGCCTGCCTGGTGAGTGAGAAGAAGGGCATGCAGATTAGTTTTGGTGGTTAGGGGAGAAAAGTTAACTGGAGTTGACATGTTTTCTCTACTGGTACCAGTTCCTAGATTGCCAATCGATGCTGCCCTGGAATGCAGACAGTATGACAGATGCTGAGGCATTACACGTGTGCCCTCTCTCCGGAGGCCAGCTGACAATTTCTCATTAGGAAGAACAAGTAAAAAAGATTGCGGTCCTACCAGAAGCCTATTGGATACGATCAAGGAAGCCTTCCCGACCTCCTCCTCCCGTGCTCTGATTGAGGCTGGAGACCAAACCATGCCCCTCCCTGCCCTGGCACAGGTATGTGACATTCTGGAAACTGCATAAACTCTGCATGACAACAGAGAAAGAGGAGCCCATCTGGCCCTCAGAACATCAGAAATGAATGACTGAAGTGTGATCCTCATGACTAAAGCCAACGAGATTACGATCCCATTGTATTCTGCCAAATTTGATGTGACTGGTTGGGAGGTATCTGGCAAATTCTTCCTACATTTCACCTTTTTTATTCTCTCATTTTACTCTAGCCTTTTTCTTTCACCCCTTGAGTTCCTTTCTATCTTGCTTTT
>NW_007730030.1:90347-92977 GCF_000696425.1 Galeopterus variegatus
TTCAATTCTGTAGGAAAAATGGTCATGATGGACATACTGACCTGAAACTCCATTAAGGATAATTTTTAAGGATAATTTTGACCATTTGTAAATTGCACTTTGTGCACTGCCTTTAGACTCCAAGTTCTGTGTAAGTTGCCAATTCATCGTGTTTGCATCTTGTATCTGACCAACCGACTCACCTTCCATTTAGAGTATTCAACTTAGTATCATAAATCTGTTTCCTATGAAAATGAAAGTGGATCTTAAAACCATGCAAAAAGATCCTCTTTTTTAGAGTCACTATTTCTCTCTTGGGGTTTCTAGGCCAGATGAGCCTCATATTTCATCATTCTACCTCTTTTTACTATAATAAACCAAGATAATCCCAAAGTTCTGATGGTTTCTAGCATTGTGTCTGTATAGTAGGAATAATATGGATGTGTGTTCAATGTCTGGACTGTCCATTTCCCATTTCCTAAGTGAATCTTTTAGTCTCCTAACATCTGGATTTCCCACTTGCAGATAAACCCAAAATTACATAGGTGTCTAAATTAGACCTTCATTCAGATTAATTATCTCACACGTCTGGAAGACGAAGACTGATTTNTCTAAATTAGACCTTCATTCAGATTAATTATCTCACACGTCTGGAAGACGAAGACTGATTTTGTTAAATTTAGTTGTGGATAAAGGCTATCATTGAGGTACATATTCTGTCTTTATTTATTTATTTTTTGGCTTGAATTTGTTTTGGGCAAATTTGCTTTTAAACCTAGTACTCCATCTACATTTCAGATTCTAAAGTAGGGCCCAAATGGAATGTGTTCATAAACAAAGTCTTGTGGATTCTCTGTTTGCTGACCTGTACAGTNTCTAAATTAGACCTTCATTCAGATTAATTATCTCACACGTCTGGAAGACGAAGACTGATTTGTTAAATTTAGTTGTGGATAAAGGCTATTATAGAGGTAAATATTCTGTCTTTATTTATTTATTTTTTGGTTTGAATTTGTTTTGGGCAAATTTGCTTTTAAACCTAGTACTCCATCTACATTTCAGATTCTAAAGTAGGGTCCAAATGGAATGTGTTCATAAACAAAGTCTTGTGGATTCTCTGTTTGCTGACCTGTACAGTGCTTTTTTTTTTTTTTTTCCTTTTTGTCTTTTTTCGTGTCCGGCAACGGATCGCAACCCTCAGTGTCACGCCCGTACCGGACCAGGGACCGGCAACGGGATCGCAACCCTTGGTGCTGCGCCCGCACCTCACTCAGTCAGTGAGCGGGAACCGGTCTGTATGTGGGATCCAAACCCTCGGTGGGAGCGCCGCCGCGCTCCCAAGTGGTGCACTGTAGCAGTGCGCCACCGGGCCGGCCCTGTACAGTGCTTTTTAGAATTAAAAAATTCATTTATTATTCACCTATTCTAAATCATGATAAATTGGATAAAAATTCCTGTTTTGTCTCCCAAGAGAATTGTGTAACAAAAAAAGTAGTAGTAAAAACAAAAACGCAAGAAGAAAATTTAGTTTCTCAGTACTAAGTGCTGTACTCGTCACCATTATTCAGTATGGCTTGTTGATTTGATTTCAATTGAAAAGAAAAATGAATAATCGTCATTTCTTATACTGGTGACATCTGTGAAGGCCAAAATAACATTTCTTATGAAGTTTCATGAAGGTCAATCTTTAAAAGACAGTTGTATATATCTTGAAGTAACGAGACCAGAAATGTTCCAAATAGGACACAAGAAGTACACATCTATAGTACAGAAATTGTCACGTAATCCCTTTAATAATCACCAACACTTCTATATGTACTAGAATAAAATAAGATTCCAGGTGGAGTTTAGGTATTTCTTTACCAGGATGTGAACTCTTTNTCATGCTTCTATTTTTTAAAGTGTGATAATTTCTGTTTGTGAAATAATTGGCTAATTTGAAGAATAACTTTGGAATCCACACATTTATATGTGGATTTTCATTAAAAATAAATTATAATTAAAAACCCTTCTTAGAAAAAACATACACACAACAAACTTTACTCCACTTCCTGATGAACGGGATCCATTAGTTCAGCTGAGTTGTAGATGGTGAATCGTGGGAATGTGCGGCACGTGTTGATTTAGTATTTGATAATGTTTGTTCTAAAGAGGACAGCAAGTAACAGCCTTGATCTTTTATCTGAAAATCCTTCCTTCCTTCCATCTTTCCTTCCTTCCTTGGTAGTCTTGGTAGGATTTGTCTACCATGGAATGCATGCAGAGGCCAACTGGAGATTTCTGCACATGTTCCCGCTCACTTATGCCCTGGTCATACCCAAAGTTTTTAGACTCTTACATCTCCGTGCCTTTGCTCATGCTGTTTCTTTGGAATATATTTCTGTATTCTCTCTCCCCTTTTGGCCAAATCCTACCTGAACTTTAAGATACAGTTTAAGCAACCAGCAATTAGGTGACCCTGGCTCATTTAGGTGTCCCTCACCCCAGGCATTCTCATTGTCTTCTGGAAATATTTTTGTGCTAACACATTAGTAATTATTTTTCTATCAGCACACCTCCCCACGTAAGGTATGAGGGCACTTCAAAAAGTCAATGGAAAGATTTATATTATTTTTTAATTCTATTTTTTCCCACAAACTTTTTGAAGTACC
>NW_007730030.1:94728-95793 GCF_000696425.1 Galeopterus variegatus
AAAAAATAAAGCTTAATAACATCTTCCTGCTTAGGTCTTAGTTTGGATCCACCTGAAACAGAAAATTAACATCCTTGGGACTCAGCCCTTAATCAATGACCAGAGGGAGTCACTGTTGTATAAATGACCCTGATCCTTCATCCCTGGGGTGGGATAACTCTGAGACATGTTCTATGCTAGGTGCCAGAGCTCCTGAGAAGAATTGATCTCCAAGTACCTAAAATGGTAAGTGCATTGATGACAGATCCTGTATTGTCTGCCTTCCCTTCCGGGTCTCACGTCTCCATTTCCTCAGTGGCATTTCCTGGGATCACATACAAAATAAACTACTTGCTCTTTAATCCTTATCTCAGAGTCTATCTCAGGGGGATATTAAGCTTTATTTTTTGCTCTTTGTATTACCACATAAAACCAATCCAAAGCAAACCTCACCTTTCCTGTTTTCAAATATAAAATAAAATTATATTAAATATGCTATTTCCAATCACTTCCTCTAAGATTCACACTGAGCAACCTAAGAGATTTGCCCGTCTAATGAATACCATTGGAATTTTACACTGCTAGCTGCCTGGTGCTCAGGAGATACTTGTTGGTTTATTTATATGCCAGTGTAGGAAGAACATTATCACCATTATCCATGCATGATGTGGAACTCAGGAAGGAGGTCACGTCTGGAGCTATTGATTCAGTCTGGAAATATTGATTTGAAAGCCATCCATGTAGAGGTGAGAGTTGAAGCCATGGGGGATAAAAATGGTTGTCTGGGTCCAGGCAATAGGAAGGGAAGAGAATAGAAATGAATTAAGGAACAACTCTGGTAATGTGTGTGTTTGGGTAAGGAGGAGAAAAGATGAACCAGTTAGGAAATTAGATGGAAAAAAGATAGAAAAGACAGACAATATGGGTCATATGGGGTCATTGAAATCAAAATATGTCAAAGTTTTGAGGAAGTTATGAACCATGGCATCAAATATTAATGGCTGTATTAGTTTGACCTAAGGGAGGATTAAAGCTACAACAAGGTTGAAGGAATTGAGAGTAAGAAATTCAGTGGTTGAGAGAGAG
>NW_007730030.1:97297-99516 GCF_000696425.1 Galeopterus variegatus
ATAGGGGACATTCTGCTCCTTGCCTCTTCCCGCTTCTTGTGTCTGCATCACATCTCTTGGCTTGTGGCTGCATCACTCCGCTCTTTGCCTCCATGGCCACATTGCATTTTTTTCTTCTGTGTCAAATTTCAATCTGCTTCTCTATCTAAAGATACTTAATCATACCTGCAAAGTCCCTTTTTACCATATACGGTAACATGTCCAGGTTTCAGTGATTAGAATGTGGATATCTTTTGAAGGGCCACTGTTCAGCCTACCATACTCATATATCCAGAATGTCTGGGGGTAGCTCTAACTTCAGGCACAACTAGATCCAGTGTTTCAAACCTTGCCATCAGAAATCTCTCTATCTTCTGCCTTCTTCTATTTTGGCTTCATTTTCAGATAGGTTCTTCTCATGAGTTGGTAAATATGACCACCAGAAGCCCTACACAGGGGCCAGTGAACCTTGATTTTCAGGCCAAATGCTTGCTCCCTGCTTTTGTAAATAAAGTTTTATTAGAACACAGCCATGCCCATTTGTTTACATATTGTCTATGACTGCTTTTGTGACACACAGTTGAGTAGTTGCAACAGAGACCTTATGGCCTGCAAAGCCTCAACTATTTACTCTTTTGGCTTTAAAAAGTTTCTGGCTTCTGCTTTAGATTGATGTCTTGCCAACTTAGCAACTCCAGTGGAAATTTTCATGTATTTGCCTATCTTGGCCCACCTGCTCATCTGTGAACCAATCACTATGGCCAGGGGAGTGGAAAGCTCTGATTGGACCATCCAGGGTCTTGTGCCCACCTCTGTCACCTGCACCTGGAATAAGCTCCACTTAAAACACATGGACCACACATGGGGGCGTTGGGTGAGGGATTTGTTTCCCAAAGGAGATCTTGGGTGAAATTACCAAAAATAAGGGAGAATGGACGCTGAGCAAAACAAAAGAGGGGTAGTCCACTAAAAATACATTGGTCTGTAGAGTAGAAGGCTGCACTGGGGCAGGGAGGGAGTGCAGGAAGGGGGAGATTTGATGATGCAGATGAGAGAAGTAGAGGAGGCGGAATCAGGGACAGTTTTGGTATAAATTCAGATCTCCACAAATTCTTCTAAACAAAGATTAGAGGACAACCGAGGGACAGGTGGCAAATTCTAAAAAAGTGAGGGAAAAGAAATGGCGAGAATGTCAGGAGGAGAATGTATAGAGACTGGTAGAATTGCAAGAGAGAAACTGTCGAGAGAGTCAAATGCCACTGAAAGGACCAGAATTGGGTTAACAGGACAGAAATGAGAGGTAGGAATTGGACCAGGCCACTGGCCTAAGAAAGTGGCTGCAGGTCTGGGTCCAGTGCAGCATGCTTTTTCAATTCAGCTCTTACCTGTTTCTCACACTCTGAGTAATCTGCTCCTAAGTGTAAGTTTTTGCCAGTCCCTGCTCTCTAAAACAGGAATTGCTAAGAATAATACAACTCTTACATTAAGAGCTGTGAACTTACAGAAAATTATTGAAATGTGCTTAAGTCTCGATCCTCATAACCAAGACACTTAAAAATGCTTAAGCTGTTTTACTATAATTTTATTTCTTCCCAACAAAATATTTTGAGATAAATTTTTTTTAATGAAAGATTCCTTATAAAAATAAATTGGTTAGAAATGGCAGAGGTTTTTTAAAGATTATAATAGATTGATCAAGTGGGTCACCTCCTTACATTTGGCATGATATCCAGAGAAAGAAAGTAAAAAAAGTAAGAAAGAGACAAAAGTTGGGATAAGGCAGGGGGGCGGGAAAGGCAACTACAATAATATTCAAGAATAGCGAACTTTCAGTTTTCAAAGAGTGACCTTTGTCCTCATGCCCAAAATATATTCTAGTGGAAAACACTCATCAACCTTAGGTTGATGAGAGCTGAAAATAGTGTGTGTGCACACGTGTGTGCATGTGAGAGCGTGGATGTAGAAATAGAAAGCACATTATGAACATATGAGAGTCTCCTCTTAATATGCCAGGAAAGATGGGAAAGGTGGTAAAAATACGAACCTTTGCCTTTGGGCAGTTAAGACTGGTGTAGGAAATGCTGCTTGTTGTCAATATATTGATGCCTCCCTTTGCACACCTGATAAAATCTTTGGACTTCCGAATGTGCCTCTTCTCAGCATGAACTCTTTTTTTTAAAAAAAAAAAATTGACTTAAAAAATGCAATATAAATTTGGGCTCAGTGCAGAGATCTGGACA
>NW_007730030.1:99871-108713 GCF_000696425.1 Galeopterus variegatus
GTCTTTGATCTCACCTTAGACTGAGAGTGCTGGGGTCTGGGAATCTGTTCTTTTTTTTTTTTCCTTCAGATTTTTCATTCACACGTTTAAATTTACATTTTATTTATTTTCGATTAGATGATATGTGCTCATAAGCATAAACTCAAGAGATTTAAAAGGATATATAGGGAAATGTAAAACTTGGTCCTACACCTGATTTTTAGGAAACTTGTTCCCTTCCACAGATGCAAACCCTGCTACCAGACCCTTCTGGAGACATTTAATGCTTATGCAAACAGATCAGACTCTTTCTCTAATACATATACCTTCAGATTTTTCATTCACACGTTTAAATTTACATTTTATTTATTTTCGATTAGATGATATGCTCATAAGCATAAACTCAAGAGATTTAAAAGGATATATAGGGAAATGTAAAACTTGGTCCTACACCTGATTTTTAGGAAACTTGTTTCCTTCCACAGATGCAAACCCTGCTACCGGACCCTTCTGGAGACATTTAATGCTTATGCAAACAGATCAGACTCTTTCTCTAATACATATATCTCTATCTATATGACAATATATAGAACTATATATACACACACACATATCTTTAATATATATATATTTAATGCAGAAAGGGTAGCAAATCATATGCACTATTCTGCTTTTTTTTAACTTAATCTTGTAATAATTCCATACATGCACATTCCGAGCTATCTTGTTAGCTTTTCGCTATTGACTTGAAACTTCATCATTGATCAGACTCCTACTGATGGATATTTAGCTTGTCTCCAACACTTGCCTCTGACAGATAATGTCATAATGAATGTCCTTGTTATTTTTACACAGAGGAGAATGTAACACATTATATTAGTTGTCCCTTTTAGTCTCAAGTTACAAAAAACGAACTCTGACTTAGTTAAATAGAAAAGGAATTTATTAGGGGATCTACAGAAGGGTCAGGAAACCAGAGAAACCAGGAAGAGGTCCAAAATCAGTCTGTGAAAGAAACCAGTGTCATGAAGATGCTGCCGCCATCACTGCTGGGCCCAAATGCTGCTGTGCTGACTGACCCCAGATACCACCCTTACTGGAAGCCGCACCTTCAGCACTCTTGCTGCCATTTCCGGAGATCACCTATAGCTCTGCCACCACTGCTGGTACTTTTGCTAAAGTAAGTTGTGCACAAGCCTTGCCCTTTTGTCTCATAAACTCCCAAAGACCCACTTGAGTTGTTGGAGCCCATGTCATGCCTCCTAGCTTCAAGGGATCCAGGAAAGTGGGAATTAAAGTTTCTATAGTTAGTTTGTCTCTGACCCCACCAGGTTTCATAAGGGAGTCAAATCCTGAAACCAAAGGGGGCGTGTTGGTTAGGTTTCTCCCAAAAGCAGACCCTGTGCCAAAAGTTTGGGTACAGGAGGTGTATTTGGAAGATGATCCCAGGAAGCACAGGAGTGGGAAAATTAGAACAGGAGAGGAAGGAAAATCAGTAAAAGATACACTCACGAGTGGCTTACAACTGTGGGCATCTGGGCCTCCATCCCACTGAGGAGCCTCTGAGGAACTGTGTAGAACATGCCTCACAAGTGACCCACCGAGTGGTGGTAGAGCTAGAATATGTGTCCTCCAACTCTCATTCTTCACTCTTAAGGCTTGTCCACAGGGGCCTTAAATCGCTGGCTGAGCAAGCTCCCTGGTACCAGAGAAAGCTCCCAGATAGGGAAAGAGTCAAGAATGCTTGGGGTGGGAAATGTCAGTGTGCACAGAAAATGTCCACCTTGGCTGTCCATAAACTTGGAGGTCTCCAAGGGGCGGGGAGGGCATCCACATTTGCTGCAATGGGTTCACATGCTGGGTACTAAAAATGAGAGGCTGGGAAGATCTCAAAAGAATTAAAAAGTAAACAACCTTGCAAACACACGAGTGAACACAAGTACGGTTTACTCATTGATTGCTGGACAAATACCCTCTTGATATATCTGATTGCTAATGAAGAATACACAGAAATACTCAGCAGTAGGGTCAATAGTGTTAGAATCTTCTAATTTGTTTACTATTGATAGTTATCAACTAATATGAGGACATTAGACACAATATTTGTTTTGTGATTATCAGCTGGTGGAAATATATTTCTATATGCCAATTTTTTTTTCTGAGTAGTACTGATGAGTACACACGAAATCGTGACTGCACCATTAGGTTTGATGAATCCATATAATTGCTACACAAATATTTTGGATTTAATTGCATGTAATGTAGTTAACACTCAGTTATCAGTGCCAATAAGGGGAGCAGTGACATGGATAATTCAAAACAGTGGAAAACCCAAAATCATTTATGTGAGACTTCGGAGACCCATATTTGACTCAAGGCTGCAGATTCAACTTTCTAATTACATTTTGTTTGGGCTAGTGGGAAAATTTATTTTCATTTGGTAATACATGGACTTATGGGAGAGGAAAGTTGCTGAAATGTATTCTGGGTTTTGGTAGAAGCTGGCATTAGAAGTTTTCAACAGATAGCCACATTTAGGTAATTGAGAGTTCATTGGCTCAAATCTCATTAAAGACAGTCAAATTATTTCTCCTCATTGTTCATGTATATTAAGTACCAGGCACTGTATTAAATCCTCTGCAAACACCATCTCAATCCTTCTTCACAGCCACCATAATTTGGGGGTGCAGTGTGGTGCAGAAGAATGACGCTTCTAGAATTGGACTGCAGAGGGTTCACATCTTAATTTCTGAAGCTATTAACACAGACTCTGGGGTGTTGCAGCCTTGGATCTCTGCTACTTACTAGTTGTGTGACCTTGAGCCAATAACTTCTCTGAACTTTAGTTTTCTCATCTGTAAAATGGGCACAATAATAGAACCTACATAACAGGGTCATTGCAAGACTCAGATGAGATGCTTCATGTAAAAAGTCTTAGCCCAATGGCTGGTACCAAGCACATGCTCCAAAAAGTCTCCATAAGATTGTGAGTAGCATGTGGGTGGGCATTGTGTATGTTTTGTTTGTCATTTTGCCAGGGAGTCTAATCCAAATATGGTGGACACTCTCTCCTTCCCTAGAAACTCACATTCCCAGCCTCAGTTTCAGAAGAGACAGCCATATGACCAAGTTCTGGACAATGAGATGTAAGATCTAGTCTTTCAGGGGCATCTGGAAAAAAATTTAGAATCTGGGAAGAAGAGCCACTTGAACAAAACTCCTCTATTCCTTCTGTCTTTTACACCTCTGCCTTCCTGCCTTTGCCAGTGGCTGTGATGGCTAGCATGTGGCAACCCTTTTGTTACCATGGTCCACAAATCCTTCATTGAGGCTGCATTGCAGCCAGCTTCTGTCTCTGTCCAATCCTCCTTCCCTCCCCACTCCTCACAGGTGTTGGTTCTAAGAGAACTTCCTAGTAAAAGTCCTGCTTGCTAATCTCTGTCAGCTTCCCTGGGAATCCAACCTGTAGAAATATATTTGTGAATATATAAATAAAAATGACTTGGATTTTGGCTATTCATGATGACCTCTATGCTTATATAAAATAGGTAAAATTTATCTGTTGATGTTGTTTGCTTCCAGTATCCAAATCCACTTCTAATCTTCAGGAGGAATTTTCCCACTTTATAAGTCTTGGTTAGAGTCAGATACTTTAATTCAAAACTGGACATGACAAATGTTCACTTTTCCAGACTCTCTTGCAGCTGGGAGGCAGGCGTGGGTCCTGGATTTCTCACTGGGAAAACTGCCTCTGAACTTTGCCTCTGTAGCCAGTGACAGTCAAGAAACATTAGAGGAATATCTGTTCGGTGATGCTGTATCTGCACTCAAGTTTCTGGGGTGGCAGTGTCAGCTGCAGCAGGGCCAGGTCACAGGAACAGCTTATCTAAAGGGCTTGGAGTCGGCAGGGTCAGTCGTGCTGGATGTGTCCTGGCGGTGGCCACGGCACATCCCCACCAGACTGTGGGGAAACGTGCTGTTTTTGTGGTTTGGCATGGAAAGCCACCTTTTGTGCTGCCGACTCTCCATGCCTTGTTTTATCACCTTCCTAAATGATTCTGGGAGAAGTCAGTTTTCTTGTTTGTTTGCATCATGGAAACATGGCTGTAGCATACCGCTTGCTACTATTTATTTGTATCCTTTCACACTTAGAGTCTTGACATATTTTCTATATCATTACTGATAACAACAGTAAGTATCATTTAAAGATGTATCATTCACAGAATAACTATGCATGCATAAGTCATTTATTCCTTACATAACACTGTAGGATAATATATTTATTTTAATTCTTATTTTGTAGGTTAGCTTCTGAGAGGTGGGATGACTTGACTAAGTTTGCTTGGTAAATAACAGAGCTGAGCTGTAACCTAAGCCTTCTATTTTATTCTTTTAAAGTTGAAATCTTTGGAGGGCAAATACTGTGTTAACCCAAAATCTCAACATCTGATCATGTTGTCAGATGATGTTTTAAGTAAAAAATTTTAAGTCATAAAAGAAAAACATATTTTTCTTAATCCAATCAATATAGAAAAATAGAAGATGAAAAGGTCACCAAAGGAAACAAATGATAACAGTTTCTTTTGTGTTCTTCCAGAACTCTTCTAAATATATTCAAGCAGATGCAGGTACTATAGTCTTTTTTAAAATACAAATCAGAGCAAGTTATACGTAATGTTCTTCAACTTGCCTTTTTACTTGCATTTGATGAAATATCTCAGACATCTTGTCAATATTGTTGTAAATAGCTTTGCTTTATTCCAACTGGCATTTATTATATGTTTATATCTTAATCTAAATGGTCAGTCTTGTATTGATGTGTGTTGTCTTAAGCATGGGTTTCCCAGAAGCACTGCCCGAGATGGACATTTTTATACACGTGATTTATCAAGGGATTGGGTGAGGCAGGAGAGGACAGAGGACGAACCCAGGTGATCCTGCAGGCTCTAGAGAAGACGCTGTGGGTTTGAGCTCTTAGCAGCCAGCCCTCACTGCTGTCTGGAGGAGAAGAACACCAACCCATTTAAGGGAACAGGGCGGGACACCGGTGGCATTAGCTACATATATTTGATCCTGCAGCCTCTAGAGAAGACGCTGTGGGTTTGAGCTCTTAGCAGCCAGACCTCACGGCTGTCTGGAGGGAAGAACACCAACCCATTTAAGGGAACAGGGCGGGACACCGGTGGCATTAGCTACATATATTTACGTGCTTTACTGTTTTCTTTTTTCTGTACTAACCACGTTGGGATGAACAGTCCCATATCTGTGTCTTTATGTGCTGTGAAAAATTCTTACATGTGAAAATTCTAAGCTGGAGGATGTGGTAGAAAATCCAGATGCTCACAGGATGCCATTTTTCTCCCTCCTTGCTGACAGAACAGCAATTTGTTGGTTACATCAACATTCCTTGTTCAACAAATTACACTTCTCAGCCCTTCTTCTGGATAGAGTCACAGTTGTGACAAATAAAATATAAGTGAAGTAATTGGATGTGGATCCCAGTAAAGCTCCATGGGGGTGGGAGAGTGGCAGCCACACTCACCGGGGACATGTCCTCTGTCCACCTGACCCCCAGGTTTTTCCTGCCCAGAACAGGGATGTGATGTGAGAGGTGGTGCAGCCATCTTGTGACTGTGAGGTGACAAGTCCTCAGTTGTTTGAACAGAAGACATCATGAAACACTATGTGGGATCCTTAGCAGCCCTGGACTTCCTAACACTGGCTTCTATTTATGTGAGGGGGAAAATGCCTTAATTGCTTAAGTTTCTAAGGGATGCAGAGTATGTGCATTTAAATGTTGATACACACAGTGGAGTTTGATTTCATGAGATGTTAGGCCTTAAAGCAGGGTCTTTTAGCTTCAGCATTATTGATATCTGGCGCTAGATTATTCTCTGTTGTGGGGGGCTGACCTGTGTATTACTGGATGTTTAGCAGTAGCTCTGACGTTTACCGACTAGATACTAGAAGAACCACCTCTTCCCAGTTTTGATGACCAAAAATATCTCCAGACATGGGTGAATGTCTCTTGGTTGAGAACTACTGCTCTAAAATCAGAGTGTAAGGCAAAGCTCATATATAGTCAAAAATACACTTGAAAATCCATTAAATCATTGATAAAATAAAAGACTCATTCATTTTTTTTCAAAAATATTTACTGAAGGGCTATTACATACCGTGTGCTATTCTTGGTGCAGGAGATGGAGTAGTATGCAAGTTACACACAAACAAAGATTCCTGCCTCCCTGGAGCTTACATTCTGCCAGACAAAACAAATAAAAAATATATATGGCATGTTTTGTGTCTCTGGGCATTTAAGATCTTGGTGTGTCTTCTTTATCATTACCAATAATAACAGTAAGTAATCATTTAGAGCAAGGATCTGTATACCACAGCCTTTTTGCTATGTCCTCACCTGGTGGGGGGGGGGTGGGGAGGTGGAGAGAGAGAGAGAGAGAGAGAGAGAGAGAGAGAGAGTGTTATCGTTTCCTTTTTTATATACATCCCATTGGATTAGGGCTCCACACTTATAACCTCATTTAATCTTAATTATCTCCTAAGACTCTATCTCCAGATCTAGTCATATTGGGTGTTAGGGCTTCAAGGTAAGAATTTTGGGGGGAGGCACAATTCAGTCCATAGCATGGGCCATACAGTTTCTGTTGCAAGTATTCATCTCTGCTGTTGAAGTGTGGAAACAACGTGTAGAAAAACTAGCATGGCCACATTCCAGTACAACTTATTTACAAAATAAGCAGCAGGCTGGATTTGGCTCCTGGGCCACAGTTTGCAAACCCCTGGTTTATGCCATTCTGCTTAAGTATAAAACTTCTGTAAATGTGACATGTGCTAGTAGATTTGTTTGCTCTGAGGATTGAGGGGATACTAATACATGCACAAGCAACCTAGCACAGGGCCCGGAATGTAGTATGTCCTTAACTTGTATTTGCTTTGCTTAATGCTTGAGTTGACATATACTTTGCTCTTTAAAAAAAAATGGGGCTACCTATTTTCGTAAGTTGTCAGTTTTTGTTGTGTCCTCATTTATGCTCCCGGTGTTGCTCTCATGACCCCTAACCTTACAGTGGGATTGCATCTGACACATGTACTAGGGTCTGAAGTCAGTGTTAAATGAGCTCTTGATGCAAAATCATTGTGTCACTAAATCATCTCAAATGTGGCTGTGGCCAATTACATTTCCATCGACAGTGCAGACTGCAGAGAAAGTATCTAGGTACCAGAAGTTAGATCATTTACTCAGGTATATATATCTATATTTAAGATGTGACAGTAGAGAAGTAGATAAACTCATCATTAGAGCCAGGGGAAAAAGCTAAGAACTTCTCTGTGGTTCTGAAACTTTTTCTCGAACAATAGATGAGGAGTTTTGCACAGGGTGACGGAACCCGGAGTGCTTGGATGGGTTGATAAGATACTGATTTATTTTGATGTGACTGCTAGGGCTGCAGAGGGCTGCTACAACTATGAGTCTTGTTAATACAAAAATATTAAGCCCGTTCCTGCTCCCTGTGTGCCTCCGATGGGAAAGATAGAACATATAGGAAAAGCCAAATTCTTTACTAGAAATATTGCTTTGCATGCTTCTCTTTCATTGTTTTGTGTTGCTCATAGAAATCAAAAGAAAAGAAACAAGGCAGTGAATGGTGGGAATCATGGCATATTTGGGATCTGCAAATGGATATTGAAAATGCAGTGGAGCCTGCTGATTTGTAGTTGCATTAGGGAAGGTGCCCAAGCAGGTGGTGTTAGTCATGGAATTTTGAACTTCTCAATGCATTCATATCCTGTGTGCACATGAATAGAGTACCTGGTCCCCTGAATAGCACCACTGAAAGCCTCCGTCCATAAAAACATCCCTCATTGTTTGCATCCCCCACCCTATGCTAGAGCGCTTATAACTTACTGTGAGGGGTCTTTCCTTCTTGGAAAGACATTTTTTGGTGAAGCAGAAAGAACATGGACTTTGACTTCTGCTAACAACTTAAGGTTTGTTTAAACACTGTACCACTATTATTATTATCTATCACTGCATAACAAATTACTCCAACCCTTTGTGACTTAAAACAACAACAAACATTTATTACCTCATTGTTTCTGTGGGCCAAGAATTCAGAAGTGCCTTAACTGGGTGGTTCTGGTCTGAGGTTTCTCATGAGAGATTGCTGTCCAAACATTGGTTGGGGTCCCTGTCATCAGAAGTCTTGACTATGGTGGACTGGAGCATCCAGGTCCAGGGAGGCTCCCTCACATGGTGGGCAAGCTGGTGCTGGCTGTCAGCAGGAGGCCTCTGCTCCTCTCCACATGGGTCTTTCTAAAGGTCTGCTTGAGCATCTTCATGGTATGATGGATGGTTTCTCCCTGAGTGATCTAAGAGACCAAGGCATAGGATATGAAGTCTTTTATGAACCAGTCTCAGAAACTACATAGTGTTATTTCCACAATATTCCACACAGCCCAGCCCTGTTTAAAGTGAGAGGGGCATACACAAAGGCGTGAACACCTGGAGGCGAGAGTCCCTGGTGCTATCTAGGAGGCTGACCAGCACGAAAACTCAGTATGCATTGGACACTGCCTCTATGTGCCTTATAGCTTTTGATCTTCAGAGAATTGCAGCAATACAGGAGGGATCTACTACAACGAGAAACTGAAGCTCAGAGAGTTTCATTAATTTGCCTAAAGTCACACAGCTAGTGACTGGGGAGGTGGGAGTAATTTACACCCCTGACTTCAAGCCTGTAGGTCAACACTGGCTTCTATTCCTCAGAGAAAGCTGAGTTCAAATTCCAGCTCTGCTCATTGCTTGCCCTTGATCTTAGTAAAGCAACTTGATCATGATTGTGAG
>NW_007730030.1:109543-112836 GCF_000696425.1 Galeopterus variegatus
TTATTAACCTGTAATAAATATAATGTGTTCTGGGAAATATAGAAATGGTATATTTGAGGTTAAGAACATGGAGCCATAATCACTAACACTCATTTCTGTGCTTTGTATATTTTAAGGGAGAATGTCTTAGTGATCTGAGTTCCATTTAAGATCATGACCCAGTGGTAGAGCAAGCTAAGTAGGAAACGAGGTTTTCTTCTTACTTATGTTAGTGGAATCTGTGAGAATTAACTTTTACAACCACAATCTTGATAAGATAAGATGTTTAAAAGGCAGATGGTTTTATATTTAAGAAAACTGATTGGCTTCATTGGGTATACAAATGCGTTTTTGAAAATTTTTCACTTCCTACTCCAAGGTTGCCTAATTGCCACAGATGCAGATGTTCTGGCTGCCTGTTCCTTTGGGTATGAATTCACACCGCTCTGGTTTACCTTAACTGGAGGGAATTCTTCTCCCACAATTTAATTTCCAAGCTCTAATACAAAGCAGGCTTATTTGCTTTGACAGGCAACTACAGGATATACAGAAGGGAGCAAATTTATACAGTCAGCTATCCTCTGTCATTTGAGTAATATGGCTTAACAGGAAAAGAAATGAAGAAATAAAAAAGATCCTAGACACCATGAGTTTTCCCCTAAAGAACTCATTTCCAATGAACCCTAGAAAATAGAAGCAGGAAAGGCTCTCAGAAGAACAGGAGAAACAAATAGTGATTGACTTATTCATAATTTGTGTCCCACCTTCTGCAAATAATTTGATGTGATTTAGAAAAAGAAATATCACTTTTTTGCAGGATATTATTGCCAGAGGCCTTCCAATAACTTCGGAATAGATGGTCAAATTTCAGAATGTCAAGCCAGTAGTTTGACTTTCTCTAAACCTGAAATTTTTTTAGCTTACAGTATAATCTTGGTGATAAAAACAATTGGTGCTAAAAGCAGATAATGTAATTTGAAATGCAGTATTTTTTCCTTTCATATACTATCAAAAGCAATACATGTTTTTGAAAAATTAAAAAAAATTAATAAATAAAAGTAAAATATAGAAATAAGAAGCCATCCTTTATCACTATTAACATTGTTAATAGTTTTGAGTACAGAGTAGTATTCATGGTTTCTGGTTACCCTGTGCCCGTCTTCCTTTTCTTAAAACACCACAATTTCCTCTTGTGGAAGTGTTTTTCCCCAATTTAACCCTTATTTGAGGAACTGGGGTCATCCTGAAACTCCCTGGATATTTCACCAGGAAAGATGGAATGGATATTAGAGACTCATCCATATTGTTTAAGATGGCTTGAGAGAAAATGCTTTTACCTTATATAATTTCTCAACATGAGCTTGGAGGCCACTGTCAGCAGAGACTCTGAAAGCCTGGTGTGAAGTTGTGCAGAGAAGTAAAGGAAAGGGGAGCTGAGATGGAAGATGGTCAGCCTGATGACCAACCTTGCATGGTGAAGTGAGGCTGAGCTCCTGTGTGTGACTGGGGTTTGCTGCAGGATGAAAATCTGTGGTTGCTGCCTGCCCAGCCTCTCTTCCCCCTTCTTCTGACATCAGCAGCTTGGCTTTCTTCTGGCAATAGCTTCTCCCCGACTTTCTGTCTGTGTCTTTCAGATGGGGTGACCTCCCGTGCCCGACACCAGGGATGAATACATAACACAGGTCTTGCCAATCAGCCACAGAGGTTGCTTCAGAAACAGACACATGATCCACATCAGGTCAACAAAACCCAATCCTACTACTTCTGTTGGAATGATCAGGCCAAAGGCATTCTTTGTCTTTCTGCTGGATTTGTTTTATAGCTTTGAAAATATAAGTGCTAACATCAGTACTGACTCTGAGAATGCAGCCAAGACAGAGGAAAAAGTGCAGAGCTCCTTGGTGACCTTACCTAAGCACCAGCAGTGCCCGCAAGTCGCAGTCCTTAAACTTTTTATTACATAAGTCAGGACATTTCCGTTTTTTTGTCTTTATTTTTTTTAGGACACTTTGAGTTGTATTTCTATCATTTTCAACCAAAAGAATCTGACTAATAGACACCACCTCCTGCAATTGCAGAACCCAGCTCTCTTCGACAGTCCCCCACACATAGTCCTCTGTGTCTCCTGCAAGCTTTTCTTCATGTGATCATGAACAGGCGTGGCTGGTTTTCATGGTCTCAGCCATGGCGTCTGACTTCTCCTGCCCTGGCTTCTCCCGCCATGTGCTTCATCACTACTTCTCTTGGAAACCCCCACCTCTCCCTGGGCGCTGCCACCTTGCACTTTCACCTTCAAAGGCTAGAGATTTGTTAATACTCTAATGCCATTTGGGAGTGTATGCCACTTCAGACCCATTTTCCTATATCTCTCTATTAGTGGCACCAGATTTATATTTCTGAGATCCAATCTTATTGATATCTTAGCTAAATAGTTCTATAACTTTAAAAAAATAATAAATTTCTCTTACCTCCAGATCCAGACATGAGTGTGTAGGGGTTTGGGTTTGGAGAAAATTGGAATGCTGATATCATCATGTATTTGGAATTGCCCCAGTCCTCCCCCCCCACCCCCCACCGACCAAGCTAAGCTTACAATGGTAAGCTTTTCTCCTTAAGATCCTGACTTCTGTGTAAGGATATTCCTGACTTCACTAGGCTTCTGCTGGCCATACCCACATAATGGAGATCTTGCAAAGCCAGCCATGAGCAAGTTCAAGCTCAGCCTGGATCTTATATCTGAGAGGGTATCTAAGAGGACCAGAATTTAGGATTTGATGTCTTCCCTCACTGTTACAGCATGTGGGTCCACTTTTTCTTTTACAGGTTTTCCTGAGGCAAATATAACAATCCAACCTGTCACTTAAGAGAAAATTAATTACTTTTAGCAAAATAGACTCTTGTTAAAGCAGAGCTAAAGTGCACATCTATCACCCAACGTTTGGGCAGCAGACACTGATGGTTGCTTATTGCAAATTTATTTCCCTCGTTTCTTCCTTTCTCCATTGAGCATGAGCCCACTTTCTACAATAAGGGTGAGCGTCCTACATGTTCACTTTGCAACCTCCCTGTAAATAGGGCACAGGCGTGTGACTTATTCCCACTACAGGAACCTGAGGGGACATCTGCTTGGGAGCAGCTGCTGTTGCTTGTGCTGCTGCGTTTGCTGCGGCTACTCCTGCCCTTTCCCTATGTTCCCTCCTCTTCTCTCTTCCTTTCCACAGTGTTACTGAGGTGTAATTAACATGCTATCAAGTGCACATATTTAATATGTACAATTTGATATGTACATTTTGACATACGTACACATCTGGGAA
>NW_007730030.1:113938-116860 GCF_000696425.1 Galeopterus variegatus
TTGAGTTTTGAGAGCTCTCTACAAGTTCTGGATACAAGTCCCTTATCAGATATATGATTTGCAAATATTTTCTCCAAGTCTGCAGCTTGACTTTCCATCTCTTAACACCATCTTTCAAAAAGCAGAATTTATAATTTTGGTGAATAGAGCTACTCCAGCTTTTCTTTCGGTTAGTATTAGCAATATCTTTACTCATCCTTTTTCTTTTAACCTATTTGTGTCTTTATACTTAAACTGGGTGTCTTGTAGGCAGAATAGAGTTTGCTCCTGCTTTTTCATCCATTCTCTCAATTTTAACCTTAGAGTATTTATTTAGACCCTTTACACTTAATGTGAATATTAATATAGATATGTTTAAATCTATCATCTTGCTACTCGGTTTCTATTTATCCCATCTATTCTTTGTTCCCCTTTTCTGCCTTTTTTTGATTAATTAAATATTTTTTATAGTTCCATTTTATCTCCTTTGTTGGCTTATTAGCTATAACTTTTTGCTTTGCTATTTTAGTGATTACTTTAGGGTATATGGTATAGACCTTTAACTTATCACAGTCTGCCTTCAAGTGATACTATACCACTTCATCTAGTACAAGAACCTTCAAATTGTAAACTTCCATTTTTCCTTTTTTGAATTATTGTTGTCATTCATTTGACTTTTCTACTTTTATATTATAAATCCCACAGTACATTGTTTTTATATTGTCTGATCAGTCATTTATTGTGTTTATAGTTTTCATAAAATTTGGGAAATTACCTGTCATTATTTCTTCTGATATTATTTCTATCCCTACCTCTCCTGCCTTTACTTTAAAGGGCTCTGATTACACATATATTTACTGATGTTCTGTTTATTTTTTGGAAATTACTTTGAATAGTTTCTATTGCTGTGCCTTTAAGTTTACTCATATTTTGTTCTACAATACCTAATCTACCATTAATTGCATCCGGTGTATTTTTTAATGTCAGATATTGTAGTTTTCATCTGTTAGATTAAATGTGCTCTACTTTTTAAAATAGATCTTCCAAATCTCTACTAAACTTTCTGAACATATGGAATGAAGTTATGAACTCTATGCTTTAACACCCTTGTCAACAAATTCCAACATTGGAGTTAGTTCTGGGTCATTTCAATTGAATGATTTTCCTCCTAATTTTGAATCTTCTATTCTTGCTACTTTACATGTCTGGCAATTTTTGATTGGATGCCAGACATTATGAATTTTACCTTTTTGGGTGCTGGATATTTTCATATTTCTACAAAAATATACTGGGACACAGTTTATTTACTAGAGAACAGTGTGATCCTTTTGACTCTTGCTTTTAAGACTTGTCAGGCAATGCTGGGGCAGCATTTAGTCCAGGGATAATTATTTACCACTACTGAGACGAGACCCATCTTAACGCTGTGAGTTACGAGATTTTTTTTTCTGTCTGGTAAAAAGAGGTCCTACTCCCAGCCTCAGGTGAGCACTAGGTACTGTTCCCTCCACTTCTTTTGGGTGGTTCTTTCTCCAGGCTGCCCTGCAAAATCAAGCCTCTTTGTTCTCCCCAAACTCTCATGTCTGTCTTTTTACCCTACAGAGTCTGCTGGCCTCCACTTTCATTTCCCTCCCCTATGCCAGAGCCTGGAAATTCTCCCAAGGCAGGAGGCTGGGGCAACCATAGAGCTTACCTCACTTTTTCCTTGGCTCTTAGGAATTGCTGTCCTTTATTGCCCAACGTCCAGTGTCTTGAAACTATTGTTTCATATATTTATCTTCTAGATTTGTGGTTGTTTCAGGTAGAAGACTAAACCTGGTTCCTGTAACTACATCATGTCCAGAAGCAAAAGTGTCAATGCTTTGCTTTGGAATTTCTGAGAAAGGTTCCTCCCCCCCCCCCATGAAAGCAAACACATGATGAAAAAATTTCTATTTCTGCCTTTAAAATTGGTTTAGTGAAGATGTGGTGCTTACAGCTATGCCAGCCACAATGTGACCATAGGGGCACAAGTCATGAATAAAAGCTGACACACTGAGGATGACAGAGCAGGTCAATAGAAGGTGCCTGGGTCCATGATGACATCACGATCAACTAAATAAATCAAGCCTGGCACAGTCCTGCCACTGAATGCTTTGTTGTATGAACCATTACCTACCTTTATTATTTAAGCCCTCTTAGTTGGGTATTCTCTGACTTGCAGCCTGTAGCATACTGTTTGCAACAGTGTAGCGTGCATGTCACTGATGGTATGCAAAATTATGTTAGGTTAGGGGTTCTTAGACTTTTTTGAGCCATGGACTCCTTTGGCACTCTGGGGAGCCTACAGACCCCTTCTCAGAATAATGGTTTAAATGCATAAAACAAAATTCACAAGATAACAGGTGAAATAAAAATAAGGAAAAGCAGTTGTCAATATTAAAAATCAATCTGTGCCATAATAGTATATGTGTTTCTTTTTATTCTAAATCCCATTTTCTTCATTTTTAAAAAATTTGCGATTTTTTAGAGTTTACATAAAAATCGTATATATTTATCCTGTATAATATGATGTTTTGAAATAGTTAATATTTTTGTTTAAATCATCTATACATTGTGAAATGGCTCAGTCAAGCTAATTAACATATTTATTACCTCACTACTTTTTTTTGTGGTAAGAATACTTAAAATCTATTCTTGTAGTGGTTTAATTCATTACATAACAAGATCTAGAAGAAAGTCAGGTTCTATGCTGAAAATAAAAATGTAATTTTTTTCCCTCCCATGTTCATGGATCCCCTGAATTCTGTGCTTGGACCTCATAGTGATTTGTGTACTCCAGTTAAAAAAATTTTTTAAATTGGTTATGAATATTCATGAGGTACAAAGCTGATTGTCACCAATTGTGCCCAAGACGTGATGGCCAGATCCATACTGGCAGCATTCCCATTACAACAAATCGTG
>NW_007730030.1:117501-118454 GCF_000696425.1 Galeopterus variegatus
CATGGATCCCCTGAATTCTGTGCTTGGACCTCATAGTGATTTGTGTACTCCAGTTAAAAAATTTTTTTTAATTGGTTATGAATATTCATGAGGTACAAAGCTGATTGTCACCACTTGTGCCCAAGACGTGATGGCCAGATCCATACTGGCAGCATTCCCATTACAACAAATCGTGATTATACCCTGTGTCCCCCTCCAATTATCCCTGACCTCCCTCCCCCACCCCCTACTTTGTATCCCTAGGTATGCTCTCTCCCTCTGCAAGTCCAACACCCCACTGTGGTCTTTCTTTCCTTCCTTCTTTCTCTCTTAGCTCCTACTTAGGACTGTGTACTCCAGGTTAAGAGAAGCATTTTAGAAGGAAGGTCAACACTTAAAAAAAGTGTCATAACTATGTATTTATGTTAATGTGTAATAGAGGACAATATAACTAGTACCTCATGACCATAACTTCATATGTATTATCACTCATGACATGGCTAAATTTTTTAAAAAGAGTCATTTATAGTTGGTTTAAACAAAAGTATTAAGTAAATGATAAAACAGATGATATATGGACATGACAAAAATTGTGAAGATGGGCTGCAAATGGTGTGGTTTGAAAAAATGTCAATGTCCCACCTTATCCTATGCTCTTCTAGCCATTGTCTGAACAATTACCCTTTATTCAGCATTATTTCACCACCATTCAGGCAATAAAGAAAAACACAGACTGATGCTTTTGTCATGTTGTGCTTTGGGTCAGTTGCAAAATGGCTGTAGATAGTTATTAACTGAAGAATGGATTTGTGTTGGTGTTCATAAGGGTGTTTGACCTCACCCATCTCTGTTTTTGATGCATGAAGGTTTTTGGAGGAAATCCACTAAAGACAGTCTCAAATAAGTTCAATTCATTTTTTTTTTTCCTTTTTGTCTTTTTTCGTGTCCGGCAACAGATCACAACCCTCAGTGTC
>NW_007730030.1:118847-121192 GCF_000696425.1 Galeopterus variegatus
CTGAAGAATGGATTTGTGTTGGTGTTCATAAGGGTGTTTGACCTCACCCATCTCTGTTTTTGATGCATGAAGGTTTTTGGAGGAAATCCACTAAAGACAGTCTCAAATAAGTTCAATTCATTTTTTTTTTTCCTTTTTGTCTTTTTTCGTGTCCGGCAACAGATCACAACCCTCAGTGTCGTATGCATGCAGGTTTTTGGAGGAAATCCACTAAAGACAGTCTCAAATAAGTTCGATTCATTTTTTTTCTTTCCTTTTTGTCTTTTTTCGTGTCAGGCAACGGATCACAACCCTCAGTGTCGTGCCCGTACCGGACTGGGACCGGCAATGGGATCGCAACCCTCGGTGTTGCGCCTGCACCTCGCTCAGCCAGTGAGCGGGAACCGGTCTGTATGTGGGATCCGAACCCTTGGCGGGAGCGCCACCGCGCTCCCAAGTGGCACACTGTAGCAGTGCGCCACCAGGCCAGCCCTCGATTCATTTTGGGAAATATGTATTAAGGGCTAACTAGGTGCCAGAACCTCAAATAGATGCAAAGGCAAAATAAGTCTTGGTCATTGGCTTTAGAGAACTCACAGTGCAGTGAGTTGGCACAAAGAAAAGCCAAAGCTGCATAAGTGTACCACTGCAAATATGTAAATATTAGATAGATTGGAGAAAGAAAGGAGAGAATGAACTCTATCCATGAGCATGGAAGTAGGAATGAGATAAAAAGAGAACAAATATTGCTGAGGCCACTTCTGCTAGACCGTTTCACTTAAAGATTGTCTATGGATCCTCACAGCTTGTCTGTGAAGTTGTTATAAAGATTGCTATTTTACAGATAAGTTAATTGATTTTCAGAATAATTAAGGAACTTGCCCTATGGTCACTTGGCCACTAAGTGAGTGATGGAGAGTAGGTATAAATATCTTAAATATCTCTTGATTTTATTGACTTCTTTTTATTTACGCTGTTACTGTTCTAGTCCAAGCTGCTGCCATCTCTTCCCTACACTTCTGCAGTGGATTCTAGCTGGACTCTAGGAAGCTCTCTCAAATTCCCTCCGCAGGCCGAGGGATATTTTAAAACTGCAAATCTGAACATGTCACACCCTTTTTAAAAACCTGCCAGTGGCTTCCCATTTTTCTTTATTTTGATTTTGTACTGCGTACAGTCTCCTTTTTGAGCATCACCTTATTTCTTCTTTCATTTTTTCAAACATGTCATGCTACCTCCTGTCTCAGGACTTTTGCATATCACAACCCACAATCTTGTGTTTTCAGATCAAAAGTCAGTACTCTGCCTTCTATACTATATCAGCTTCCTTCACTCTCCCAGCTCTGCAATAACAACAGTGAACATTTATTGAGCACTTAATATGTGCAGCCACTGTTGTAGGCATTCTAAATGTATCAATTTATTTTATTTTTAAAACAACCCTATGATGTATGTAGTATTATCTCAACTTTACAGATGTTGTAACTTGCTTAAGAAGACCCCACTTTTCAGTGGAGAAATCTCCTTGATTCCTGAGTCTAAACTCCCAACTACACTATGCTGCCATCACAGCCCTCTTGGTAGTCATGGAGATGTGCCCCCAGATCTTCCCCGAAGAAAACTGCTGTGAAGAATGCAGTTATTTTTTCCTTCTGGTCTATTGCTGCATTCACCCCAAGGTCATGCTTTTCCCAGGCTGTCTTAGCCAATGACAGAACAGGGTGACAATCCAGAGCTGGCCATTTCTGCCCAATTCAGGACTCTTCTGTGGGCAATCTTTGCTCAGGAACTTCCCTCTGCTTTGCCAAAGCTTTCTCAGAACTGTAATGAAGTCTACAGCTCTTCCTACTGAATCCTCCTTCCTTCCTGCTCTCCCTCACCATTGCTGGACCTGCATTGCTTTCTGAAGTCACTCCATGCCTGCTCCTCCCCACCCCCTTTATCTTCGACAGGAATTTCCCCTAATCTCTTGAACGTCTAAGTCTCATGTTTGCATCTGCTTCTCAGAGGACTTGAACGGATGAAACATGCTATATAGCATCTTCACAGTGCATATCCTGGATTGTAATTATAATTTTTTTGTTTGATCATTTGATTATGGTCTGTCTCCCCCATAAGACTATAAATTCCATTAGATGAGATCCTTTCCTCTTTTGCTTGCCACTGTATACCTGAAAGTGGAATGTTTGGCACAATACGTTTTGCTCCAAAATTGATTGATAAATGAATAAATATAGGTCTAGATGATTCCAAAACTTGCTGTTTTAACTAGGAGTCCATATTGTGCCTCACTCAGGCTGGTAGACTTCTTCTTTTTTTTTTTTTTTGTCTTTTGTCTTTTTCCGTGTCCGGCAACGGATCGCAAC
>NW_007730030.1:125108-130743 GCF_000696425.1 Galeopterus variegatus
TTGTATTATTCCAAAGAGCCCATCTTCAAGTCAGGCTGGTAGACTTCTGAAGGTAGAGTTCTGAGCAAAATTCAGTATGTTTTAAGACCTATATTCAAGTTTAATCATGGTAGAGATGAAAATTAAACACAATTATGTGAGCATGTTAGTTGTTCTAGAATCACTTTTGAAAGATTGTTTTGTATTTTATTTTATCCCAACACTTTGTTATGAAAATTGTGAAACACATAGCAAAGTTGAAAGAATTTTCAGTAAAAAACTGTATACCCCCTCTTAGATTTCACCAGTAACATACTGTATGTGTTTTCATGGCATATATATCTATCACTCATCTACCCATCAATTTGACTTATGTTTTTAACTGGTGTTAAAGTAAACCATGGCCAGTACACTTCTGCCTAAATACCTGAATATTCATATCATCAACTGAGAGTTCACTATTTCTTTATATTTTTTCTTTTGCTGTGAAATTAACCTACAATGAAATGCACAAATCTTAAATGCATATTTGATGAGTTTTGACAAGTGGATACACCTGTGTAAGCCAAATCTCTGTCAAATTAGAGAACACGATCATCATCCCAGCAAAAATTTTTCTAGCCCTTTCCCAGTTCATCCTGCACTTATTTCCCCAGAGACAAAAATGTTTCTTATGTTTTTTTTCCATCACAAATGAATTTAGTCTGTTCTAGAATTTCAAATAAATGAAATAATAATGTATTTTTTTGTGTAAGGCTTCATGTCACTCTTCTGCTTAAAATTCTTTGGTGGATTCCCATTTCCCATGGTACACAAAGCAAACACTAACTCTTCGTGATCTTCTGCTTTGCCCCCTTCAACTAGCCATTCCACATTACAATTCCTCAAATGCACCATTCTTTGTTGCTTTTGGACTTTCAGGGGTAGTTTCTTCCCCCTGGAGCACTAGTTTACTCTGTCCCATGTCTTTGCTTGGTGTAGTGGTTGACTGTTCCTTCTGCCGGCCCAGCATCTCTTCTCCTGCTCCTCTGCTAACACTAACCCCACCCCTATGTGTGAATTGTCCCTCTGTTTTCCACCCAATTCCACTGGGTTTTCAATAACTGTTCCCTGCCTCCCTGCCCTCAGTCCTGGCAAATCCTATTCACTCATCCCATTAGCTCTTGTAATTAGTTAAGTGGAAGATGGGAAACATGACCTAAATTGGACCAATCATAGTCCCTCCAAAGATTTTATTATGAAAAAATTCCAAACCTATAGAACAGTTTAAAAGCATGTGAATGCCCATATTCCCACTATTTAGATCTTACAATTAACTATTTGCTACACTTGCTTTATCGCACGTCTCTTCAACTGTCCGTTCATTCATCCCCCTATTCATCCATCAATCCATATTATCTTGTGGGATGCATTTCAAAGTGAGCTGCAAACATCAATAAAATTCATCCCTAAACAGTTCAGCACAGTTATTGTTAACTAGAATTCAATATTTATTTATGTTTTTTGGGGGCAAAATTTATATGCAGTGAAATGCACAAATCTTATGTGTACCATGGCTGAACTTCTGACAAGTGCATGTGCTTCCTAATACAAACCACTGTAACAATATATAGAATACTACCATCAGCTCAGAACGTCCCCTCTTGCCCCTTTCCAATCAATTCTTGCCCTCACTCCTACCTAGAGGTAACACTATTATACTTCATGTAAATGGAATCCTACAGCATGTACTCTTTTGTGTAAGAGTACTCTTTCCTCATCACAATGCTTTGGAGACTCATTCATGTTGTATGTATCAATAACCTATTCATTTTTATGAAGTACTATTCCATTATGTGGACATATTATACTTTAACTATTCTTCTGTTGATGGTTACTTGAGCTGGTTCTGACTTTTAAATGTTAAGAATAAAGCTGCTGAGAACATTAGGTGTTTTTTCCCCTCCACTTATGTAAGATATTTAAAAAAATTTAATATTTACTCATACATATTTGTGGGGTACAGTTTGTTGTTTCAATACAAGCGTATACTTGCACAGTGATTCACTTAGGGTCTACAGCATAGTTTTGTACCCATTAGTCTGCCACTTCTCCTCCCACACCCTTTTCCCTCCTGGCCTCTGGTAACCATTATTCTACTCTCTACTTGTGTTATAACCACTTTTTTTTTTATTCCACATATGAGTGAGATCATGTGGTATTTGTCTTTCTGTGTCTGACTTACTTTACTTAACATGATGGTTTCCAGTTCCATCCATGTTTCTGCAAATGATGGGATATCATTTCTTTTTACAGCTGAATAGTATTCCATTGTGTATATGTACCACAGATTTTTGTTTATCCATTTATCCATTGATAGGCATTTAGGTTGACTCCCTCTCTTGACTGTTGTGAATAGCATTGCAATGAACATGAGAGTGCAGGTGCTACATTAATTTCATTTCCTTTTGGGTATGTATCCAGTATTGGGATAGCTGGGTCATAAGGTAGATCTATTTTTAGTTCTCTAAGGAGGCTCCATACTGTTTTCCACAATGGATGTACCACTTTACACCCCCACCACCAATGTAGGAGGGTTCCCTTTTCTCTGCATCCTTGCCAGCATTTGTTATTTTCTGACTCGTTGATACTAGCCATTCTAACTGGGGTGAGATTATATCTCATTGTGGTTTTAAATTGCATTTCCATGATGATTAGTGATTTTGAACATTTTTTCATGTGCTTGTTGGCCATTTGTATATCTTCTTTTGAGAAGTATCTGTTCAGGCCCTTTGCCCATTTGTAAATTGGATTATTATTATTAATTTTTTTGTTGTTGAGTTATTTGAATTCTTTATATATTCTGGATATTAGCCCCTTATTGGATGTGTAGTTTCAAACACTTTCTCCCATTCTGTAGGTTGTCTCTTCACTTTGTCAACCGTGTAGTTTCAAACACTTTCTCCCATTCTGTAGGTTGTCTCTTCACTTTGTTGATAGTGTCCCTTGCTGCACAGAAGTTTTTTGATTTGGTGTAGTCCCATTTGCGTATTTTTGCTTTAGTATCTTGTGCCTTTGTAGTCCCACTCAAAAAAGTGCTGCCCACTCCCATTTTGTACAGTGTTTCCCCTATGTTTTCTTCTAGTAGTTTTATAGTTTCAGATCTTAAATTTAGGTCTTTCATTCCTTTTGAGTTGAGTTTTGTGTATGGTGAGAGACACGGGTCTAGTTTCAACCTTCTGCATGTAGATATAATTTTCTCAGCAACATTTATTGAAGAGACTGTCCTCTCCACTGTATATTCTTGGCACCTTTGTCGAAAATCAGTTGGCTGTAAGTGTGTGGGTTTATTTCTGGGCTCTCTATGCTGTTTCATTGGTCTTTTTGTCTATTTTAATGCCAGTACCATGCTGATTTTGTTACTATAACTTCATAGTATATTTTGGAGTCAGGAAATGTGATGCCTCTGACTTGTTTGTTTGGTTCAGGATAGCTTTAGCTGTAAGGGATCTTTTGTGGTTCCATATAAATTTAAGATTGTATTTCCTATTTCTGTGAAAAATGTCATTGGTATTTTGATAGGTATTGTGTTCAGTGTGTAGATTACTTTGGGTAATTTGGACATTTCGATAATGTTAATTCTTCCAAACTAAGAACATTGGATATCTTTCCATTTATTTGTGTCCTCTTCAATTTTTTTCACCAATGTGTTATAATTTTCATTGCAGAGGTCTTCTTGGTTAAATTTACTCCCAGGTATTTCTTTTTTGTGTGTGTGAATGAAATCACTTTTTTGATTTCTTTAGCTATTTCATCATTGGCAAAGGAAGGCTATTGATTTTTGTGTGTTGGTTTTATATCTTGCCACTAGACTGAATTCATTTATTAGTTCTAGTAATTTTTTGGTGGATCTTTAGGGTTTTCTATGTATGATCATGTTGTATGCAAATAGGGATAGTTTGACTTCTTCCTTTCCAATTTGAATGCCCTTCATTGCTTTCTCTTGCCTTATTGTGCAGGCTGGAACTTCCAATACTATGTTGAATAAAAGTGGAGAAAGTGGGCATCCTTGTCTGGTTCCAGGTCTTGGAGGGAAAGACTATAATTATTGTCCATTCAGTATGATATTAGCTGTGGGTTTGTCATATACGGCCTTTATTGTGTTGAGGTACATTCCTTCTATACCTAGTTTTTTTCGTGTTTTTATCATGAAGTGATGTTGGATTTTATCAAATGCTTTTTCTGCATCTATTGAAATGATCATGTATTTTTTTCCTTCCTTCTGTTGAGGTGATGTATCACATTTATTGATTTGTATATGTTGAACCATCATTGCATCCCTGGAATGAATTCCACTTGATTGTGGTGAATGATCTTGTTAATGTGTTGTTAGATTCCGTTTGCTAGTATTTTGTTGAAGAAACTTGTGTTCATTAGAGATATTGGCTTGTAGTTCTCTTTTTTGTTGTGTATTTTTCTGGTCTTGGTATGAGGTTAATGTTGGCCTCACAGAATGAGTTTGGAAGTATTCCCTTCTCTTCAATTTTTTGGAAGAGTTTGAGAAGAACTGGTATTATGTATTCTTTAAATGTTTGGTAGAATTTCACAGTAAAGCCATCTGGTCCTGGGGTTTTCTTTGTTGAGAGACTTTATTATTGCTTCAGTCTCATTACTTATTGTTGGCCTGTTTAGGTTTTCTGGTTCTCCATAAGTCAACCTTGGTACGTTGTATGTGTCCAGCAATCTACCCATTTCTTGTAGATTTTCAGTTCGTTTGCATGCAGTTGTTCATAGCAGTCTCTTATGATCCTTTATATTTCTGTGGAATCAGTTGTAATATCTCCTTTTTCATTTCTAATTTTATTTGAGTTTTCTCTCTTTTTTAAAAATTAGTTTAGCTAAAGGCTAATCAATTTTATCCATGTGAAAAACCAACTCTGTTTCATCAATCTTTTTTATTGTTTTTTAAAATCTCTAATTCATTTATTTGTGCTCTGATCTTTGTTATTTCCCTCATTCTACTGATTTTGGGTTTGGTCTGTTCTTGTTTTTCCAGTTCCCTGAGGTGTAATATTAGGTTGCTTATTTGAAATCTTTTTTCTTTTTGATGTAGGCATCTATTGCTATAAACTTTCCTCTTAGAACTGCTTTTGATGTGTCCCATAGGTTCTGGTATATTGTGTTCATTTTCATTTGCCTCCAGGAATTGTTAAAATTTCCTTTTTGATTTATTCTTTGATCCATTTGCTGTTTAGGAGCATGTTGTTTAATTTCCATGTATTGGTACTGTTTCTAATGCCTCTTTTGTTGTTGATTTCTAGTTTTATTCCATTGTGGTCAGACAAGATAGTTGATATAATTTCATTGTTTTTAAATTTGTTGAGACTTGTTTTGTGACCTAATATATGGTCTGTTCTAGAGAATGTTCCATGTGCTGCTGAAAAGAATGTGTTTTCTGCAGCTGTTGGAGGAAGTATTCTATATATGTTTCTTAGGTCCAATTGGCCTGGAGTAGAGATTAATTTTGATGTTTCCTGGATCATTTTCTGTCTGGATGATCTGTCCTTTGGTGAAAATGGTGTGTTAAAGTCTCCAATGATTATTGTGTTGAAGTCTATTTCCCCATTAGGTCTAATAATAATTGTTTTATATAATTGGGTGCTCCAGAATTGCATCC
>NW_007730030.1:130951-133966 GCF_000696425.1 Galeopterus variegatus
TATATGTTTCTTAGGTCCAATTGGCCTGGAGTAGAGATTAATTTTGATGTTTCCTGGATCATTTTCTGTCTGGATGATCTGTCCTTTGGTGAAAATGGTGTGTTAAAGTCTCCAATGATTATTGTGTTGAAGTCTATCTCCCCATTAGGTCTAATAATAATTGTTTTATATAATTGGGTGCTCCAGAATTGCATCCATATATATTTAGATTTCTTATACCCTCTTGTTGAGTTGATCCCTTTGCCATTACATGATCTTCCTTATTTATCTTTTTTACTTCCCTTGGCTTGAAGTCTATTTTATCTGATATAAATATTACTCCTGCTCTTTTTTGGTTTCCATTTGCATGAAATATCTTTTCCCATCTCTCCACTTTTGGATAGCATGTGTCTTTAAAGGTGAAGTGAGTTTCTTGAAGGCAGCATATTGTTGGTTCTTGTTTCATAATCCACCAATCCACTCTGTCTTTTAATTGGGGTATTTAATCCATTTATATTTAGAGTTATTATTGATATGTAGGGACTTATTACTGCCATTTTGTTACTTTTTTTTCTGGTTGTTTTGTTGATCGTTTTTTCCTTTTTCCAATCTTACTGTCTTCCTTTATGATTGAGTGGTTTTCTCTAGGAGTATATTTTGATTTCTCGCTATTTATTTTTAGTATGTTTCATAAGTTTACCATGAGGCCTACAAAGAATATGTTATAACAGATTATTTTAGACTAATAACTTAACTTTGATATATAAGAAAAAAGAAAGAACCAAAGCCAACTCTATGCTTTGGCCTCATTCCCCTCCTGCCCCACTCCACACACTGACAGTTTGTTGTTTCAATTTACATATTTTAATATTGCCTCTCTTATACAGTTTTACATGTCAATGTCTTGTTAGGTTTATTTTTAGTGTTCATACTAGGGTTATAAGTGGTTTATTCACCATGGTTACAACATTTGAGTATTCTTAGGTTGCCTGTGAACTTACTCTACTAATGAATTATGTACCTTCCAATGTTTTCTTGAGCATCATCTTCTTTCAGACCAAAGAACTTCCTTTAACATTTCTCGTAAGGCAGGTCTAGTGTTGGTGAATTCCCTTAGCTTTTGTTTGTCTGGGAAAGTCTTTTTTCCTCCTTTATATTTGAAAGTTAGTGTTGCTGGATAAAGAATTCTTGGCTGACAGTCTTTTTCCTTCAGCCCTCTGAATATATTATCCCATTCTCTTCTGGCCGATAGGATTTCTACTGAGAAATTTGTTGAGAGATGTAGTGGGGCTTTGTTGAATGTTATGTGTTTCTTTTCTCTTGCTGCTTTCAGTATTCTTTGTCTTTGGTTTTTGATAATTTGATTATGGTATGAATTGCGGTGTTCCTCTTTGGATTGAATGTGATTGGCAATCTCTGAGCTTCCTATACCTGAATGCTGTCATCTTTTTCCATTCTTGGAAATTTTTTCAGTTATTATTTTCTTGAATATGTTTTCTACATCTTTTCCCTTTTCCTCTCCTTTGGGTATGCCAATTATGTGGAGGTTATTTTGCTTGAAGGAGTCCCATATTTGCTCTATTTCTGTTTCATTATTCTTATTCTTTTTTCTTTTTGCTGCTCTGATTTGATAATGTCATATGTTCTATCATCAAGCTCACTGATTCTTTCCTCCGTCTGATTAAGACTGCTATTGAAGGTTTCCATTGTGTTTTTTAGTTCAGATAATGTACTGTTTATTTCCAGAATTTCTATTTTTTTAAATGATAAAATTTTTTTGTCAAGTTTCTCATTCTGCTCCTGGATTGTCCTCCAGATATTGTTTAAGTTTTTATCTGTATTTTCTTGTAACTCCCTGAACATTCTTAAGAGGGTTATTCTGAATTCTATGTCAGACACTTCACAAATCCACTGTTCCTCTGGGTCCATTGCTAGTGCTTTATTTGTTTCTTTTGTTGGTGTCATATTTGTCTCTTTGTTCTCAGTCTTTGTGTCTTTATGATGATGCCTGGGCATCTGAGGAGACTGCTACCTCTTCTAGGCTTTATAGTTGTTCTTTGGTGATTAGACCTCTACTGGTTAACATCAAAGCTTTGTCTCTGGTCTGTGGTTGTTTTTTCCTGTTCCATGATAGATTATTAGTTACTGCCACCACTTAAACTCTGCACTGAAACTTATTTGCTGTCCTTTGGTTAATTCTAAAATTGGGAGAACTTCCCGTGGGGACCAGCACTTGAGCTCTGTGGTTGCACTAAATTGCTTCTTTGTTGCTGATTCTCTGGGAAAGGCTTTTTGTGTGGACCAGATTTTAATTTTTGGCTTCTTAATCACTACCAAGTCCTGTGAGGTCAGATACACCTGGGCTATGTGGAAATTCTGGTCCAGGACTGAGTTTTTCAAGCGAACTGCAGCCCCTGCAGTTTGATCACCCTGACCAGTCTCCACTGAGTGTGCCTGTGCCAAGTGGAAGGCAGATAAGCTGCCCACACTGTACCTCAATGTTCTCCCAGTGGGCCAGCCTCCCCACTACACTCTAAACTCTTCCTGTTGGGTGGGCTGTGTGTGTGTACCTCATGGTGACTCACCAGCCTCTGGATGATTCCTTTCTTTGGTTGGCTGTGGCCCCTCACTCCTATGTGGTGTCTGTGGAACCATGTCGATGGTCTTACCTGTCTGGGTACTGGTACAGTGCACTCCAAGGCCCTCTTCTCCCTGCATACTCCAGGCAATTTCATGCTAAGGACTCAGCTGTGATTTTTGCTGGCTCCTGCTCTGTGTACTGCAGCTTCTTCCCTCTTCTCACTGGGCTGTCCCTGGATCAGCTGGAGCTTGAAACAGTGGAGCAGTGCCTTTTCCTTTTTTCTGTGACTTCTACCTTCTGGAGCTCCTTGATTCTCTCTTCTTCTTCCTCCATGCTCTAGTGGTCCCAGGTTGGCAGCCTTTTCTTTTTAACAGTTGTAAATTGGTTGACTGGCGGAGGCAGTGATGCTGGGGACCATCGATTCCATCATCTTGATGATGTCTTCCTGAACATCA
>NW_007730030.1:134370-135282 GCF_000696425.1 Galeopterus variegatus
GGAGGCAGTGATGCTGGGGACCATCGATTCCATCATCTTGATGATGTCTTCCTGAACATCAGTTTTTTACTATCTTTTATTTCTCTTGGGTAGAATTGGCAAGTCATTGGGAGAATATATGTTTGACCTTTTAAGAAACTGCTAGACCTTTCTGAAAGTGCTTGTAACATTTTACATTCCCACCAACAATGTATGAAAGTTCCAGTCACTCCACATCCTTGCCATCATTTCATGTCATCAGTCTTTTCAATTTTAGCTATTCTGGCAAATGTCTAGTAACATCTCTTTACAATTTAAATTTGCATTTGTCTGGCGACAAATAAAGTTGAACTTCTTTTCATATGCTTATTGGGAATTTGTTTCTTCCTTTATGAATTGGCTATTCAAATCTTGTTCCCATTTAAAAAATTATTGAATTNTTGTTACAGCACCATTTTTTTGAAAATAATTCCTGGAAATATTTGAGAGAGAGAGAGAGAGAGAGAAGGAGGGGAGAAGATAGAGAAAAAGAGAGAATGAGAATCTCCTTCAGACCTACCGTGGAGTTGAATGGGGGCAGCCATTCAGAGAAAATCAGAGGAAAGATATGTAGATGGGTAATAGATAGGCACAGACTGTACTTATGACATTATTCAAGCCTTCCTGAATTGAGTCATGCTCGAGTCCTGACATCAGCTTCAAATCCTCCCAGTTTTAATCCAGTACATTCTTCTTTATACTTAAATGACTTCAAGTTGGCTTCTCGTCATTTACAACCTGAAGACACTCAGCTAATATACTAGAACATTATTACTCATTCATCAGGCCTCAGTTTATAGGCTATTACCTAAACCTACTAATTTAGGTACCCCTTTCTATGTGCTTGTATAGCACATAATTTAAATGGTTTATTTGTTTTTAGGTCTTTTTTTT
>NW_007730030.1:140140-164485 GCF_000696425.1 Galeopterus variegatus
GCCAGTCTGTGTCTTTTGATTGGTGAATTTAAGCCTTTTACATTAAGAGTTGTTATTGAAATGTGTTGATTTATTCCTGTCATTTTATTGGTTGTTTGGTTGTCTTAGGTGTCTTTTGTTTCTTGCTTTCTGTTTTGCTGTTTGTTTCCTGTGTTTGTTGGTTCCTTAGGTTGTAGATAATGTTTTTTTTTTTCTTTTCATGATTGTCAATTTTATTATACTAGTGGGTTTTGATTTTACTTGGGTTTTTATGGCAATGGTAGTTATTTTTCAGGAACCAAACTCAGTACTCCCTTGAGAATTTCTTGTAAGGGTGGTGGTGTGGTGGTGTACTCCCGCAGTTGTTGTTTGTCTGAGAAATATACTACTTGCCCTTCATTTCAGAAGGACAGCCTTGCAGGGTAGAGTATTCTTGGCTGGCAATCTTTGTCTTTTAGTATTTTGAATATATCATCCCATTCCTTTCTAGCTTTTAGGGTTTGTGATGAAAAGTCTGATGTTAGCGTGATTGGGGCTCCCTTATAGGTGATTTGATGCTTTTATCTTGCAGCTTTCAAGATTCTCTCTTTGTCCTTCAGTTTTGCCATTTTGACTATAATATGCCTTGGTGAAGCCCTTTTTGGGTTGAATACATTTGGGGATCTTTGGAGATCGTTGAGCTTCCTGGATCTGAAGATCTGTGATTTTTCCTATGCCTGGGAAGTTTTCTGCCACTATTTTGTTGAATATGTTTTCAATACATTCTCCTTTTTCCTCCCCTTCTGGAATCCCATGACTCAGATATTTGATCGCTTAAGGTTGTCTAATGTCTCTCTCAGATATTCTTCGATGTCTTTGATTCTTTTTTCTTGTCTGCTTGTGTTATTTCAATCAGTCCATCTTCAAGTTCAGAGGTTCTCTCTTCAACTTCCGCTATCCTGCTGATAAACTCTCCATTGTGTTTTTTATTTCGCTGAATAACTTCTTCAGTTCGGCAAGTTCTGCTACATTTTTTTTTCAGGGCATTGACTTCCTTGTACATTTCCTCTTTCATGTCCTGTATACTTTTCCTCGTTTCATCATGCTGTCTAGCTGAGTGTTCTTGTATCTCATTCAATTTCTTTAGAATTATCACTCGAAATTCCTTGTCATTCATTCCAAGGGCTTCCTATTCTATAGGATCTAGAGTTTGAGATTTATTAACTTTTGGTGGTGTACTTTCTTGGTTTTTTGTATTTCTGGTATCTTTTTTTTGATGTTTATTCATTTTGGCAGGGGGTTTCACTGTGCACAGGTTTGACCCTATTGGCTGACTAAGGTGTGGCTGTGTTTGTCAATTTGGTATGGCTACCTCTGTGAGTGTTCAGTTGGCCTCTGGTGTTGTATGTGTGTGTGTTTTCCTCGGGTCTTGGGCCTCTCCAGGGTGCCTCCTCTCTGATCAGCTTGGATTCTACTGGGCTGCTGGATCCCGGGATGGTTCCACAGGGTGTGTGAATCTCTTTTGAGCTTCGACTTCCCATGTAGAACTTCTCTCTGTTCAGTGCGCTCTGGCCCTGGGTGCTGGATCACGCAGCGGTGGCCCCACAGGGTATGTGTTTTCTGTCAAGTCTCCGCCTTCCTATCCAGATGTTTCCCCACTCTGTGCACACTAGGTGGGGCTGTTGGACCTTGCAGAGGTGGCCCACAGGGTGTGTGTTTTCTGCCGAGTCTCCGCCTCCTTACCTGGACACCTCCCCTCTCTGTGCACTCAGTACTGTGCTGGGGTGTTTCTTCTGCAACCCTCGTCTATCAGCCGGGACTTCAAGCCCCTGCTCGGCACCGCCCCGCCCAGGAAGACTTTCAGGTATCTGCTAGGCGCAGATTGCTGGTTGCTCTGGGTGCCTTTGTAGCACTGAATAGGGCTTTCTCTGGACTTCTCACCTTCCTCCTGGTATTGCGGTTGTTTGTGTAGTTGCCTTGTCTCCCACCCCAGAGCGTGAGCTCCTTGAGGGAGGAGCCCACAGCACACAGTTCCTCTTTGAATCCCCCCAGCGTGGACCAACTCCGGTGCCTGCCTGCAGTCAGCTCTCCAGCAGGTTCAAGTGAGCTTGGTAGTGCTCCGGCCACAACTCTCCCAATCAGAAATCGGTTAGGGGTTCTTCTGAACTTATGGCCACAGAGATGGTATCTGCCTCCTGGAAACAGGACGTTTACCTGAGGCTGGAGGTCAGGGTGCAGTGGAGTGACAATTGGGACAGCCTCCTTTTCCCTGCCCTCCTGATGCTGGCTGGGGGCTCCCCACACCACCAGCCCTGCCAGAGATCCACGGCGGGAGTGGGATGGGAGGCCGGTCTGCAGGCCCCGGAAAGCCCTGCGCTGGGGCAAGCAAGTGGCAAGGCTCAGTGAGGAGCCACGCCGAGCGAGGAGGGCAGGCCTGGCCAAGCCAGCCGGCTCCGCCCCCACCTGAGAAAATGGAGGCAGTCCTGGTGCCGGTGACTGGCCTGGTGTGGCCGGCGGAAGCCGGGCAGGTGTCTGCCCCACAAGCAGGGCCGGGCTTGGGGTCACTCACAGAGCTGGGCCAGCCGGGCGGCTTTCTCTCTGCTTCCGCTTCGTCGCCGCCACTGTCCTTGGCTGTTGCCGCCTCAGGCTGGTCACTCAGTCCTGCAGTGCAGCTCGGGCGCTCTCAGGAATCTTCTTTTGTGTCAGCCCTAAACCTCGAATCTGTAGTTGCTTTTTTATCATTGTAGATTAGTTGATCAACTACTTATTCATTTTTTGTTGCTCTTGGAAATGCAAATAGCACTCTGGCAGCACACCGTACACTTCTCAGGCTCACGCTGTCTTCTGGTGCCCCCACTCCAGACCCGTCGCCATGCGGGCGCACCGGTGGCGGTGGCGGGTGTGCGGGACCATCAACGCCCAGCTAGGTCTTTTCTGATAGACTGTAATTTCAGTGAGGGCAGAGACCTTGTCTGCCATATTCACTGCCATGCCACCAACATACTGAGCAGTTTAATAAATATTTGTTCAAGAAATCAATGAATGATTGACAGCTACTAACTCTTTTATTGGGCACATTGAAACTTGTCTGCATTCACCACAAATGACTAAAAGAATCACTAGACTAACAGTTAAAAAAATTAAGTTTCTAGAATTGTGACCTATTTCACCTTTCATTTTTTTGCCATTTTTTCTCAGTTTTCCTTTTGATGACCTCTTGCATTCTTAGAAATATGGTTTCTTGACTTCTGAACTAAAAGAAAACATTGCTTTCATTTGCTCTTTTTACCTCAAAATCCTCCCTTTATATAGAAAAGTTTTGCTAATGCATTCTGATGTATTAAAGACCACTAATCAATAAGTGCATATATCTTTGTATTTCACTTCTTTGGGATCCTTTTGTGGCAATGCCCTAGCTTAAAGTTATGATCTAGCTTATGAGATTTCTCATTGGTAGGGTTGCTACTTGGGATCAGATGGTCTGGTCTATCTCAATAACACATATTCTATTTCTTAATTTCCTTATCCACAGGAAAGCTCCCAAAAATAAAGATTAAAAAAGGTAGATTTAGGGCCAGCCTGGTGGCGCACTCGGTAGAGTGCGGTGCTTGGGAGTGCAGCGGCGCTCCCGCCGAGGGTTTGGAGAGACTGGTCTGCTCACTGGTTGAGCGCAGTGTGGGCACGACACCGAGGGTTGCGATCCCGTTGCCGGTCGCGGTATGGGTGCGACACCAAGGGTTGCGATCCCATTACCGGTCATGAAAAAAGACAAAAAGGAAAAAAAAAAAAGGTAGATTTATCAGCTCCATCAGGCTTTATTATATTGTGGTAAAAAATAAGCCCCAAAACTCATTGGCTTAAAAAACCAAAATACCTTTCTTGCTCATGTAAAGTCTGCCATAGTTTGCACAATTTTTCAAGGCAGCCTTCTATGATTCTGCACTGCACCTCCCTATCAATAGGTGCAGGCAGAAGAGGAAGTTGTAGAATTGTGCATTCACTTCTAAATGCATCTGCTCACATTTCACTGGTCAAAGCAGTCACATGGGCACATCTAGTTTCCAGATGGCAGAAATGTATAATTCTATCAGATGCTTGGAAGGAGGGACATTGAAAATACTGGTGAACAGAACCAATGGCTACTGTTCTGAGTCTCTTGCATTATGGTGGGTTTAAATGGGATATGAATATTAGTGTTTTAGGTATTTTTGAACCTCAATAGTTGAACTCTACATGGGATTCAAAGCATGGTTCATTCAGAGTAAGATTTTTGAAGGTCTGCTTTCCTTTTCTTTTTAAGCAGTTACCTACAAAGCAAGTGTACTAAATAGAGCATCTACTTAATTTATCAGCAGAAAAGATTTATTCTTCCCCAAGTAATTTCAGTTTTAGTCAGCATTATGTTGTTGCAATTTTTTTATTAAGATTTTTGAGAGAATGAAATAGGAAGGGGAAGCTCTTAGGTAAGCCCAGATTTTAGCTGTTTATCTGAGAAATCTTGATCACTGTGCAGTAAAAAGTTGGACCCCTGGGTTCATAAGAAAAGAAAGAACAAGAAAAAAAGGAGCTGCTTTTGTTTTTAGTTTAAGAGTCTTTCTTAATAAGGAATAATGAACATCAACACCCAGTTATTCAGTAAACCAATTAAATTAAATTAGCACAGCCAGGAAACAAAGGAGCAATCCTTCAACTTTTTCATTTATACTGTAGACTCAGCAGTCACAATACGAGACAGAGGAGTAACAATACAGTCTGTAAAGACAGTTACTATTAATTTTTCATTTTTTATCCAGCTAAAATACTTAAAATGTTCCTGCCCCCACCCTGAGGACAGTTCTTGTATGTTATTTCTCTTTTCTTTTCAATCACGATAAAATTGAGACAAAATTAGCTTTTTGTGCCTTTCCCACTACTGGTTTATGTTCAAGGTTGTATCTTTGAAATAGTTTTAGCCAATCTCCTTTTGGAATTTCCCCATTGCTCACCCTGGTTAGGCTATAACAAGGATGGGTCTTCCTAGTACGGTAAAGAATCCTGGCTTTATAGAATGGTCTTAGGTCAAGAATTATTATTGCTTGAGGCCTCTAAGATCTTGTTATGGGTTTCTGCAAACCCTGTGGGCTCTTATGATAATGCTTTTCTCCACTATTATTGTTATAAGGCATTAAATCCGTCAGATTCATGAGCAACAAGAGGTCAATGTCTGATTGAAATTCATAAGGTCAAAAAGGAAACTAAAAATCAATTTATAAGATATGAAGATTTAAGTTCAAACTATATCCATGAGCAATAAAATTTCACATCCATAAATGTAAGAAAATCAGTTATTAAACTTGAGGGGGGAAAGAAGACTTATTAAGTTTTACACACACATAAGGCAGCTAACACATAATTTTATCAGACATTACTGAAATCCTGTGTGTAATATAAGCGATGATGGGCTAAAATGCTAAATGGTTTAGCACTAAATTATTAAGTGATGTATCCCTAAGGTATTAAACAGATAGAAAATGCAGAGCAGGTGTCTCTCCTAGCAAGACTTGATCACCAGTTTAAGTGCATATTGATAACAAATGCACTTCTGAGGGAAAATAGTATTAGTAATATTTTTGCTGCCTGAAAGCCTGGTGTCAGGATGACTAAAAGCTTCTCCCTGACAAAGAAATGTTCATTTCTCTTTTTTTCTTTTCAAGAAAAAAAAATTAATCATGTTAAATGTTAGGTCCCTACAGAGCAAAAGGGGAATTCTGGAGGGATTTGAGCATTTCCTCGTCTCTTTTCCTGTGTCATCTCTGCATGCAAAAAATAGAATGAATGGAGAAGATCTGTCTACATTATGCAGTAAAAATTGGAAATATGAACACGTTAGTGAGGCAAAATAAAATGCTAATTTTTGCTAGGATGAGAGTAAAGAAAACTTTATGAAGGCAAACGTTTGCATTAAAAATCCAACTTAGGACCACAGTGCAGTTAACACCCTGTTCTTTGTTTGGCTTTGTCTCCATTTTGTTCTACTGATAAAGGGAAAATAGAATCTTTCTAGTGTACTTGGTAATCAGAGGCTGTGGTTGAAGATTAAATAGCAAAACTGTGTGTTCGTTAGTGAGTTGGAGAGCAATTTTCTTTTGTTTCTTTTTACCCCATATAGACCTACGTGTAGCTTCTGAAAGGTTTATGGAAATATGATGTTAAATAGGTTTCTCTGGTCCCCGAGAGTTAGGAAGGATGGGCTCAAACTTCACTCCACACACTGCAGAAGTCCAGGGCCCTTGCCCCAAATTTTACAAATTCCCATGAAGTCAATTTTTTCTTGTTATCCATCATCCTTGGATCTGAGTGCTATGTTTGCTGCATTACTTTGGTTTGGGAGTCTTCTCACCGTTCCACCTTGTTTTGGCCTATGTTGGACTATGTGTTAAACTGAAGCCCTTTCTTGAATTACACACATGCTTACACATGTACACACACACACACACACCCTCCACTCAGAAGGCATGTAGAAATGTAAATTCAATCGGTGTGTGAAATCCTTGTCTTACAGCTATGGAACAGAGGCTCTGAGAAGTTCAATAACTTGCTTAAGGCCCATAGCCTTGTGCATGGATCTGAGACACCAGCACAGCCTGACTGATTTTAAGTACATGGTCTTATTTACTCTCCTGTTCCAGACTTGAAATCTTCTGTTGATTTAGACAGAAGCCAGCAAACTATGCTCCACAGGGCAAATCCAGCCCTCCATCTGTTTTTATAAATAAAGTTTTATTGGAACACAGCCATGCCCATTTGTTTACATGCACTCTATGGCTGCTTTCATGGTACAGTGGCAAACTTGAGTAGTTGTGACAGACACTGCATGACCCACAAAGCCTAAACTATTTATTTTGTGGTGCTATACAGAAAAAGTTTGATGATTGTTATTTGTTATGATAGACTATAGTATATACTTCACAGACAAGTGGTTTTATATATATTAACAGGTGTGACATGATTAGAAAAAATAAAACTGTTCTATGGTCAAATAAGTTAGGGAAATGCTGGTTCAAAAAAAGTTAAACAGGTTCCTCTCCAGAGCCAATAATGTGCTCATGCACATTTTCTCCTCAAGAAGGTGGTAGAGTATGTGGAATAATTTGAACTCAGAACTCTGTGTGTGTGTGTGTGTGTGTGTATGTAAGTAACATTTCATAGGACACACTTGAAAAAGGCCGGATTGCATAATAATTTGGGGAATATTCTTCCAAAAGGCTGACATTGCGATGTCCTGGGGGTTCTATGGGAAGGTGGCTAGAGAAGATTAGAATTTACCATTTGTAGTTTAGGATTGATTAATTTAATATAATCTCTAATATTGCTTTAGGAAAAGGTTCTCAGTTTATGGTCCAAAAGATCTTTGGGGTTTTCCATGACCTAGGCAGAAGCTAATCTTTTTGGACGTTGTAGGGAAAACATAACCCACCAGATAAAATTTTGTTCATTTTTTTTTTCCTTCCCATAAACCTTTCTTGAGTCTGTAAGTATTGGCTATAGGTGATCCCGTGGATAAACAAGAATCAAATGGTTATTAATAAAAAATTGCAAACGGTAGACCTTATTTAGTTTGGTAACATTTTTTAAAAAGAAAAGGTGTATTTCTGTTAGCTACGTTGTCATTGCATCATGTAGGTATTTTCTGTCTAACAGATTGCTCTTTGTATATATGGTAGAATTATGTATAGTGTATCTCATGGTGTTCTACAAAGAGCACACTGGGCTTTCAGGGGATTTAGCTGGCTTTGGGAGGTTGAGATCGCAGTGTTTAATGCTGGAAGAGTGGATTACTCACAGCTCATTGAGTTGTAATGACAAAACTCAACACAAACTTGATAAGTAATTGACTTGTATAACCAAAACAGGAGTGGATGTGGCTTCAGGCATGGCTGTTTCCAGGAGCTCAAATGACATCACCAGGACATTGTTTCTCTTTATTGCTTTGTTCTTATTTCCTCTGGTTGATTTATTCTCATGAGGTATCTAGGGTTATTGGCATTGCTAGTTCACATTGTGTCCATAGGTAAAGATTACTGATTTTCTAAAATGGGTTTATACCTGTTCCTGATAATTCTTTGATTGGTCTTGCCTGCCTCACCTGCCCAACCCTGGACCAGTTATTGTGTCCAGGATGAGGTATTCTGATTGGTTCGACTTGATCTCATGATTAGATGTGTGGCAAGAAAGGGGCACCCCATTTTTGTCAGCTCCCCAGGAGATAGAAGGGGAAGTCCCCAAAAGGGAAGGGAAAAATGTATTGCCTGAAGAAAAGGGATGGGATATAAAATGCGTATTACTAGGTATGAAAGACGGGGACATTGGTTGGGGTCAGACAGACTATCGATTTGGAATCAAGAGGCCACTCTAGAATGTGAGCTTTAGGAGGCCAGGTTATTTTACTCATCAGTTCTAAAAAAGAACTTGGCACAAAATAAATACTCATTAATTGATTGAATTGAGTATTCAAGCAGACCACGGAATTCAGATTTGATAGCAAATATCATAAATATCCTGAGGTTGATGTGGTGGATTATAAAATGCCCCAAATCGTCCATCTGTCCTATAAAGGGGTGGAGTCTATTTCCCCACTACTTGCACCTAAACTAGGAACATGACCTGCTTTGGATAATGGGACATTAGCAAACATGACAGAAGCAGAAGCTTGGAAAGTGCTCAAGCATTGGCTTGTCCTCTCGCAGCTTTTGGAACTCTGCCCCTATTTGAATGAGCCTGAGCTAGCCTGCTGCAGGATGAGGGACCGTGTGGAAGAAAGCTTAGGCAGCTGAGCCAACAGCCTGCCAGCCTCCCAGATGACCCAGAAACCAACCACAGACTAGAGAGTCTCAGCCAACATCAAACAAGCCTGGCTTAGGTTAGTAGAACCACCCAATCCCAATTACCAATTTTCAAATTCACGAACTAAATAAAAGTTCATGTTGTAAAACACTGAGTTTTGAGGGCGGTTTGTTATACAACACGTGTTAACTGATATTGGTACTTAGATTCTTGCCTGAAGAGAAATACTGTCAGAATCCAACTGCCTGGTGACCAACGTTTTCCTTGTTATTGGTCTCGCTTTCAAACCCAGAAGGTTTAAAATCCTCAAGTTCGTGCCTTTCCCCGGTGTACAAATATATGCCTAACATTTGCATTTTGAGCAGCCTTTCTATATTTCCCTGCCAGATTTTCATGAGAGTGTTTTATACTTATTACTATTATTTTATTGTCATATATATATCTCAGTTAATGCCGACATGATTGTTCTTGCTGTTGTAACCTGAATTAGGAGTTTTCACAGCCGGGTTTTGATCGTTCATGTAATTGTATGATGAAGGAAATACAATTCTCTCCCTGCCTTCAGAAATCAAAACAGTGAGGAGGAAGGATGAGGCAAATAAAAAATCAAAACATATGTGGTATTTTAAGAGGCACTGTCTTTATTATTATTATTTTCTTAAAAAAGAAGCTATTATTGTTTAGGGAGTTTCTATTATAATAAATATCAATAAAATTGTTTGGGAGTTCAAAAGATACATGCTTATTTGAAATGATTTTCAGGTAAAGTTTTATAAAATTACTCTTGCTTTATTGTATCATGTACATTTTTATTATATTAAAATATAAATTATATTACACAGCATTATAAATTGTTATTAAAATGATCTGCAGCATAACTAGCAGGGAACTTAAATATAACTGTAAAAACTGAAATAAAAATCTATTAATGCAATAAACCTACTTAATAAAAGTTACTTTCATATTCAAAAACAAAATATTAAGGCATGCTTCAGATCTGAAAGTCAAAAATGAGGAAATAAATTAGCAGAGGTTAAGAACCTGGTAGCAGCTGACTAACAAAGCTCTAGGGGATTATAAAATTTCATGCTCTTGTAATAAAAAGGATAAAGGATTGGCTAGAAGACCACTAAAAGTTAAAATAAATGAACATAAAGGAGATGAGAAAGTCTGACATGACTGAAACCACTAATGTGTAAAGACTAAAGAGAGGGCATTAAAGTGTTAGAGGATGGAATTAAATGCAAAATGAATTCTGGTAGTAGATTAATAGAAAATTATAAAGGTAAATGAGTTCGGTTTCATGGTTTCAGAAAACTTTATATATCTCATTATTTTTCTTAGCACTTAAGAAGAAGCAGAGTAAGACAAATTAAAATCTGGCACCAACCATATTGGAGTGGGCAGAAGGACCAATTTCCCCCCAGTGCTATCTCCCCTACTCCCCGTAATTGACCTTCAGTTGTTAGGTGGCACATGGCAGACCCCAAATAAAGCAAGATTTTTCACAGTCACTTGCTCTTAAGTGGAACCATCAATCTCAGTTCTTGTTCAACTCCTGGAAAATGTGCTTAGTAGGAAGGGGTGGGGGGGGTGCTTATTCACTTCCTCTGGTTTTTCCTTTCTGATGGCTGGAATGTGGATATAACAGCTGGAGCTCCAGCAACAATTTTGGACCATGGAGTGATCATGGGATTGGAAACAGTACATGAAGGAGTAACCAGGCAGAGAGAGCCTGGAATCCTGCTACTGTGTAGCTACCATATCAACCCTGGGCTTCCTAGTGCCAGACTTAGAAAACTTTACCCACTGCTATTTTGGGTTTCCTATCCTTACAGTCAAAAGCTAATCTTAATTAAGACAGGCTGGGCTTCCGCTATCTCCAGGCCTATGGTAAAACACAGTATATAACAATACCAGCTCCCATGTTAGGGTTGGGGCTGGGGGAAGGGACCCTGAGTATGTGGTCACTGTGTCGATTGGTGCTTATTCTGGAAATGAATAGTTCCCTATAAGCCAGGGTCTGCTCCAAAACTCAGTACAAGACATACTTAGAGACAGTAACCTGGTGGTGGTGGTGGGATTTGTCTTAAAACTGGATTTGCCTTGAAAGAACAAAGAATTTAGGTTGCATTACAGATAGGTAAAAATAGCTGTTTTGAAAGGTTACTTTTCATCATGATTTCTTAAGATTGAGAAAAATATCAATTAATAAAAACAAAGATGTTCTACTACTGCTTATTTGTGGTGACTCTGAGGGAGCGTAATGGACCTTACGTAGTGGGTGGCAGGGTCGAGCTCTCCAGAAACTCTTCCCTTTGCTTCTCCACGTCTTTGCCCCTCCCCTGCTATAAGCATAGTTTTTCTTATTTCTCTTTGCCTTGACCTTCCCCAAGTCAATCTACCATAACAGCTGAAATGGCACTTGGTTGCTCTTAAGGAAATACCCAGTACCTTTTCTATAGGTAGCATTTGCCCTTGATTCAGAGTAGATTTTCTAAACTGTTAGAATAACTGCTGAACTATATAGAAATTCTTCTTATGGTCTGAAATTAATGATGGTAGAATTTCTCAGAACAGTTTGAGAAAAGTATCTCTCGGTGTTCGTTTTATTGTGTTCTCCAGGCAGGCTTCACACCTCGTGCCTCTCCCCTCTGCAACCCCTGCCCTCCTCATGGCACCCATGGCACGTGCTTGCCCTGTGCTCACCTATGTCTTTGCAGGCACTGGGCTGCATTCTAGTTCTTTCCTCCTTCCTTTCTTTTTCTTCCTCCTCTTTCCCTCTCCCTCTCTACTTCCCTCCCTCCTTCTCTCCCTTTTTCCTTCCTTGCACAATATTTATTTAGCATCAACTCTGTATTAGTCATTTTCTAGGCACTGGAAAAATGGTAGGCAATAAAATACAAAAAACAGTACCCCCTTTCAGAGTTTCACTAATTTGCTGTTATATCCTTAAAGAATAGTCATTTATGACTTTTAGGTCCAGTCTCGATTTATTAAAGTGAGGTTGAGGTACAGAAGGGAGACCCTTGGTCAACTAGAATCCAGGCTTTCCATGCTTCTTGACCTCTACTGTTCTCATATACCTGGAAACTCTTGTAACATTAACAACAACACTGACAACAAAAACAACTACAAATATGCTTCAGGTGACAAATGTGTTACGAACAAGAAAACCTACAAGTGATGGAAGTTGAAGGGCAATTGGAAATACAAAGAGATGGCTCTTAGCTAGAAACTAAAGTTTTCAATTAAATTGAGGAGTGAAAAAAGTATTTGAAGGATGGCTTGGATCTATGACCTTGTTTCTATAAATGAATGTAGAAAAATTATTTGGGAAACTCTGTCAAGGCAAAAATTATATTGTAAAATAGAGATGGATAACTAAAGACTCAAAGAATGAAGGACAAATGGGGAATTTGGAGAGTGGAAATTCACAAAGGAGGTATCCTTTATCAATATAGGGTGGGTATCATTCAGGAGGGTGTAGGTTATGCGGTAACTAACAACCCTCAAATATCAGTGGCTTAACACACCATTTATTTCTTGCTCGTGCCATGAATCCCGCAGGTCATCTAGGTGGAGTTAGTGGCGGGGGCAGTGCTCTGCTCACATTAGTCATCCGTGGACGTAAGTCGAAGGAAGCAACACATCAACACTCACTGTGAGAGTGGACAAGAACATGGCAAATCACTCTTCACCTCTTAAAGCCTCCACGTGGAAGTAACTCTTGTAACTCTTGTTTACATTTCATTGGCTAAAGCAAATCGCATGGACATATCTACTCTTGAGGTGGGCAGGGAATTACCCTCCTACCATGCATGCACCTGTCAAGCAGAGCCCCAGAACCCACCATTGGGCAGCACCAATGCCTACAGTGAGTTGTGCACTTAACCCTAAGGATGCCAGTTCCCCTACTGCACAGGCAATTCCTTAAAAGCAGAAACTCCATTGTGTGGATCTCTGAATCCCCCATATCCAGCCCAGCGCTTGGCATAGTAGTTTTTTGGTAAATGTTCATTGTACTGAATTGATCTCTCTCTATGTACTTCTCAAAACCTCTCATGATATATTGGCAAAATTTTCACCCTTAATTAGTGAAAATAGAAACTCTTTTGATGAGTTTATAAATTATTTACCTTACAAAGCTCTTCTGAGCTCTTCAAGCCCATGTAAATAATTTACATTCATACTTTTGTGATTTCAAATTTGTTTGTTAATGTTATTTTGGAGATAGAAAACAACCTCAGTAAAACCACACCAACTTATTTTGCAGATCATTTGGAATTAAAAAAATGGTTTTCTTTTCATGTAAAAATGTCATTGACCCACTATCAGCAGGGTGTGAAGACCCAGTTCTTTTCCAATGGTAAGCAAATCTTTCTGCTGATCTAAGCCATGGCGTTCATGCATTTGCCATTTATTGAATGCCTACTGTATACGTACTATATGCAGCATCTACACTGCTTGATATATTCAGACTGGACCCTTCTGTTGAACTTCAGCTCCATGTCTCCAACTGCCCTCTCCCTATCTCCACATGGATACATCTCATAAACACCTCAAATTTAACATATTAAAAACAGAACCCCTAATTTCCAGTCTCCCACCTAACAGCTCCAAAAATCTTTTCCTATCCCAGTAACTGGAAACTCCATCCATTCCAATGCTCCATTCATAAGTGTTACATATAGCTTTGACTTTGTGCCTTCTCTCTCACCTGCTATCTCGTCTTCTGAAATCTTTTTGGCAGTACCTTCAAAATACATCCAGAATCCAACCACATTTTACCATCTCCCCTGACACTAACAGAAGCCATCCTACCATTATCACTCATCTGGTCTGTTTGTAATAATTTTACTGGGCTACCAGTTTCCACTGTTGGTCCCTACACGCCACTGTCTGCTGCGCAGCCAAAACAAGTGTTTTGAAATGTAAGTCACTCCTTTGCTCAAAACTGCCCAATTGCTCCCATGTCATGCCAAGAAAATGCCAGAGTCTTCCAATGGCTTGTAAGGGTCCTATATGATCTGCATTCCATCTCCCCCAACAGCTTCTGTGATCCTGTCTCCTGTCACTCTTCCGCCTGCTCACTCTGTCCCAGCTATAGAACGCTCCTGGCTTTCTTGGAGCTTTCCAAACATGCTCCAGCCTCAGGACCTGTGTTTGCAGTTTCCTCTATCTCAGATGGTTTCCCTTCACATAGCCACATGTCTCACTCTTGCAGTTCCTGCAGGTCTCTGCTCAAATGTCATCTTATCATAGAAACTACCCCTTTTTCCACCTTCTACCGGCATCCCTGTCTCCTTTCCTCTGCCTTCTCTCTCTCTATAACTCCTGTCATTGTTGGTCTACTGTGTATTTTTTTCTTTATTTATATGTTGCCCCTTTCTACCCTTTCTAGAATGTAAAAATTGAGAGGGCAGGCTTTGATAGTTTATTTCAGTACTATATCCCCAGCTGTCAAATAGGAATAGTATGTAGTAGATGCTCAATAAAGATTTGTTGAAAAATAANCTGCTTGATATATTCAGACTGGACCCTTCTGTTGAACTTCAGCTCCATGTCTCCAACTGCCTTCTCCCTATCTCCACATGGATACATCTCATAAACACCTCAAATTTAACATATTAAAAACAGAACCCCTAATTTCCACTCTCCCACCTAACAGCTCTAAAAAATCTTTTCCTATCCCAGTAACTGGAAACTCCATCCATTCCAATGCTCCATTCATAAGCCTTACATATAGCTTTGACTTTGTGCCTTCTCTCTCACCTGCTATCTCGTCTTCTGAAATCTTTTTGGCAGTACCTTCAAAATACATCCAGAATCCAACCACATTTTACCATCTCCCCTGACACTAACAGAAGCCATCCTACCATTATCACTCATCTGGTCTGTTTGTAATAATTTTACTGGGCTACCAGTTTCCACTGTTGGTCCCTACACGCCACTGTCTGCTGCGCAGCCAAAACAAGTGTTTTGAAATGTAAGTCACCCCTTTGCTCAAAACTGCCCAATCGCTCCCATGTCATGCCAAGAAAATGCCAGAGTCTTCCAATGGCTTGTAAGGGTCCTATATGATCTGCATTCCATCTCCCCCAACAGCTTCTGTGATCCTGTCTCCTGTCACTCTTCCGCCTGCTCACTCTGTCCCAGCTGTAGAACGCTCCTGGCTTTCTTGGAGCTTTCCAAACATGCTCCAGCCTCAGGACCTGTGTTTGCAGTTTCCTCTATCTCAGATGGTTTCCCTTCACATAGCCACATGTCTCACTCTTGCAGTTCCTCCAGGTCTCTGCTCAAATGTCATCTTATCATTGAAACTACCCCTTTTTCCACCTTCTACCGGCATTCCCTGTCTCCTTTCCTCTGCCTTCTCTCTCTCTATAACTCATGTCATTGTTGGTCTACTGTGTATTTATTTCTTCATTTATATGTTGCCCCTTTCTACCCTTTCTAGAATGTAAAAATTGTGAGGGCAGGCTTTGATAGTTTATTTCAGTACTATATTTGTAAGTCACTCCTTTGCTCAAAACTGCCCAATTGCTCCCATGTCATGCCAAGAAAATGCCAGAGTCTTCCAATGGCTTGTAAGGGTCCTATATGATCTGCATTCCATCTCCCCCAACAGCTTCTGTGATCCTGTCTCCTGTCACTCTTCCGCCTGCTCACTCTGTCCCAGCTATAGAACGCTCCTGGCTTTCTTGGAGCTTTCCAAACATGCTCCAGCCTCAGGACCTGTGTTTGCAGTTTCCTCTATCTCAGATGGTTTCCCTTCACATAGCCACATGTCTCACTCTTGCAGTTCCTGCAGGTCTCTGCTCAAATGTCATCTTATCATAGAAACTACCCCTTTTTCCACCTTCTACCGGCATCCCTGTCTCCTTTCCTCTGCCTTCTCTCTCTCTATAACTCCTGTCATTGTTGGTCTACTGTGTATTTTTTTCTTTATTTATATGTTGCCCCTTTCTACCCTTTCTAGAATGTAAAAATTGAGAGGGCAGGCTTTGATAGTTTATTTCAGTACTATATTCCCAGCTGTCAAATAGGAATAGTATGTAGTAGATGCTCAATAAAGATTTGTTGAAAAATAAATTTTATGTATATGTTCTTTTATTGCTCATGAATTATTTCTGGTCATTAAGTATTAGTTTTCCAGCTAAACCACAGCTCCTTATGGGCAGAGACTAACATGGGTTTTTCGACATTCTTCTCATTACCAAATGCAAAGATGGTCAGGGAGTAGATAGCTGGTGGTAGGGCTGGTGGATGTCTTCAACTTTTTCCATGGGGTTGAATGCTTTGCAGAACATCAGTCACCCATGATTGTCTTTGAACAAAAGTGTCCATGGCTTAGAGTCTTGATACTTAGAGTCTAGCCTCATCCCAGACTGAATGAATCAGAACCTGCACTTTAGTGTGATGGAGGCTGGTGCTTCCTTTGCTTTAATATTGATATGAATCACCTGGGGATCAAGCTACAATGTAGATCCTGCATTTCCCACCTGCTCCCAGGTGAACCTGACACTGCTGGCCTCTGAGAGCACTTTGAACGGTGAGGGCCTGTGGTTTTCAGAAAGGCTCTGCCCACCTCTTAGACACTCACAAGGTACATCCACATCTCAGGCTCTTAGAAGTTCTGAATTTGCGGCACTTAAAAAAATCAAGTCTACCTAATCTGGTGCAGGCTAGTATACAAAAGACTGAGAATGATAAATGCTGGTGAGGTTGTGGAGAAAAAGGAACCCTCCTACACTGTTGGTGGGACTGCAAAATGGTGAAGCCTTTATGGAAAATGGTTTGGAGGTTCCTCAAACAATTACAGATAGATCTACCATATGACCCAGCTATCCCACTGCTGGGAATATACCCAGAGGAATGGAAATCATCATGTTGAAGGGATACCTGTACTCCAGTGTTTATCACAGCACTGTTTACAACAGCCAAGAGTTGGAACCAGCCCAAATGTCCATCATCAGATGAGTGGATAGGGAAACTGTGGTATATCTACACAATGGAATACTACTCAGCTATAGAAAAGAATGAAATACTGCCATTTGCAACAACATGGATAGACTTAGAAAAAGTTAAGTGAAATAAGTCAGGCATAGAAAGAGAAATACCATATATTCTCACTTATTTGTGGGAGCTAAAAATAAATAAATAAATACACAAACAAATGGAGGGGGTTGTGGGGAAGAAGACACAACAATCACAAGAATTCCTTGAACTTGTTAAGACAAGTGAACAGACATGATGTTGACGGGTGGGAAGGGGAGAAAGGGGGGGAGGGAGGAATCAGTGAAGGGACACGAAAATCGACTACATTGTATATTGATAAAATAAAAAAAATAAAAAAAAATAAAAAAAATAAAAATCAAGTCTAGTGTTTCCCTAGCTCTTTTGGCAACACCAATGAACATGAGGAGGACCAATATTTCTGGGCATATGTTTTGGAAATCCTTGCACTATTCTTTATTATTCTTGGTTCTCCTCCCCTGGCCTCTCTCTAGGCATCATGTTATTATTATTATTATTTTTTTTAAATTTAAAGATAGCTCTTTCAGTATGGCCTCAGGCTTGCCTCTGACCTCAGGGACACCCTGAGCCACATATCCAGGCTCCTCCTATACTGCCTCTCCCTTGAATCCATCCTTTGCTAACACCAAACTTCTCACCTGTCTCCCTGGCTCTTTCCTGTATTCGTTCACACAGACAGATCTTTCTTTTTTAGGGTGCTCTCTTTTCATCTTGATTTTCTCTACCTTCTAAGAGTCCTTCAAGTCTCAGCTTGGGTGCTCTCTCCTCCACAAAGCCTGGGCAGACTTCTAGAATGGACTTAGTGTCCCCTAACCTTCACTCTGCATCAGGGACAGGAGGGATTGGACCTCTGCAGAGCACTTATCCTGCTGGCTGTGATTGTCTGCTTAGGTTTCTGTCGCACCTCAATACCCTGAGCACTCCCTGAGGGCAAGTTTAGGGTTCCCTCATCTTCGCACCTCCAGAGCTTAAGACCTTCTAACATATTGACCTTTAAAACTGAAGCTGCAAATATGAACCAAATCTTCCCTTAAGAATCTCCCACTAAATATACCCACCTAAACGCAATACTAGTAAAAACAAGTAAAACAAATTGAGAAAGGTTTAGTTTCAAAAGTAGTTGGTGTGAAGAGCTCAGAAAAACATCAAAAGCCAATTTTTCAATAATGTGCGACTCTTTAAGTCAGAAAAATTTAATTTTAGGAAGAATAAAGCAGAGATGGATTGCAAAGTGTCGGAACGGTTTAGACAGAGAATGTTTTGGCTGCAGGGTAAGTAATAAACAGAGGACAGAGACTCAAAGGATTGAGTGCAGCATTGACTGAAGTGAGGGACACGTAACACCGGGGTTTTTATACAGTACGTGGATGCACGTTCTTGGTTTTAGTAATATGTATGTATTTTAATAAGTATTAGAAAAAAAATCGGTTTTTCTGTTCTAGCTCATACTATCATAGGTTTCCCGACTCAATGCTTTTATTTAAGAAGAAAGTAAATCAGGTCAAAGAAAAAGTGTAAAGAAAAGTAGTATGGGTGGTGTGTGGTTGGCTGATAAACTGATGACTGATGGTGGAAAACATTAATTTTAAGGAGCGGAACTGGTAACTGAGAAACCAGTTCTTCAGCCCTTTGGACGCACGTGCTCTGCGCTACCTGTTTAGGGAGCTGCCCAGCAGACCACGACCATTCTTTTTTTAAGTGATGCTGCTCCCCCCTCATAGCTGATAGGATGAAGGGTGTTCTTCTGAGCTAAGCTTGTCTAATCAGATTCTCCTTTTCAGGAGTTTAGAATTGGGGTCCAGGGAGACCTGATGAGGTTCTGGGTCTCGGGTGGACTATGAGCTGGGTGTTCCCATATTTTGCTATGTCAGCTGAGAAGCTAAGATAGCTGTGAGATTAGGGAGGGAGGAAAATAGAATTAAAATAGATGCACAGAGAAAAATTAAAAATGAGAGGTGGAAGGCTCTGGTCACTAGTTTTTCAGGTTCTAGTCCATTCCTGGTCTGGCTGCATTCTTACTGTTAGGTTTTCTGAGACACTCTACCATCCTGATAATAAATCTCCACCTCCCAACCCATTTCACTCCCAGCACTTTTCTTTTAGGCTTGAGTTACTGCACTACTGTTTCTTGTAGCAAAAATTCTCTATCAGTGAATACTGAGTGGGCAGTTTACCTTCTGTGGCCCTCAGTCACTTCATCTGGAAAATGGCAGAAGCTGGCTAGTGCTTCCCAAAATGCAGGACACATACCACTGCAGAAAGATGAAACATCTCAGGTCATATTTAGATCCAACATCAAATAATATTAAACCACACAGTGATTCTTTTCGTAATTGTCTGCCAATCTTTTTGAATATATATCAAGGAGAAAGTCAGTTTGATTCTAGCATGTTTTTAAGGCTTTTCAAATGCTTCCTAATCTCTCTTTCTAACAAAGAGAAATGAGATATCAGACTGGGAACAGCAAAGTCTATAGTATCAAGCTAGAATTGGTATGCATTTTTTTCATCGACTTATTTTTTTACTATTATTGTTTATAGTTAAAACACTTGTTTTAATCCTGGTTTTTCATTTACAGTAGTGAGAAAAAACTTCCTTACTGAAAAATGGGGAGAAAAAAATAGCTACTTTTTACAGTAGAATTTCAATTATAAATGTAGAATAATGGAAATAGAGAATTGCCATTTGGCAAACACCACAGTAATAATTGTGGCAGGTAAGAATCATCAGTGGTTGCTAAAATTAGTGGGCAGAATTAAGGTGAGAAACAGGATATTTGCATAATCTAAAAGAATCTACTCACGAGACACATATTAAGCACAAAGGAAGTAACAGCAACTTGACAGTGGAGAAACTCTGTAGACACGACCTTAACCAAGTGACCAGAGGTAATGGTACTTTATGCTACTACTAACAAGATGCCATAGAAGGACATGACACTACTGCTGTATTCTTGGCAAAAATGCATAACTTCAATCTAATCATGAGAAAACATCATACAAACCTGCATTGAGAGAGGGATATTTTACAAAATAACTAACTGGTCAGTGCTATTTGAACATGTCAAGGTTTTGAAAGACAACAGAAGACTGAAAAATGGTCACAGATTGGAGGAGACTAAAGAGACCGTGACAACTGCATGTAATCCTGGTTGGATCTTGGACTGAATCTCGAATTGGATCCTGGGTAGGGTCTTGGACCAGCAAAAGGACATTGGTAGGCATTTGGTGATATTTGAATACAATCTACAAATTACTTAATATTATTGTATTGATGTTAATTTCCTGCTTTTCATAGCTGGACTACGGTTATGTAAAATGGAAACATTTGGGGAATCTGGGTGAAGAGTGTACAGGTATACTATTTTTGCAACTTTCCCCTTCTAAGTCTGAAATTATTTCAACATGAAAAGCTAAACAAAACAAAAACCAAAACCCTAAAAACAACATTTTCCCCCCTATATCAATGGTTCTCAAATGGGGACAATTTTGGTCCCTAGGGAACATTTGGTAATGTCTGGAGATATTTTTGGTTGTCATAACCAGGGGAGAATTTACTGCTGTCTAGTGGCTAAAGGGCAGGGACGCTGCTGAACATCCCACAATGCATAGGACAGCCCCACAACAGAAAATCATCTGACTCAGATATCATTAATGTTGAGGCTGAGAAACCCTGTTTTAGAACAATTCAGTTCTAGATAATAAATATGTATATATATATATACACTCACATATGTAAAAACAAAGAATGTTAAGAGTAATAATAGTATAGAAATTATATGAATATATTGTACAACTGGCTTGCAGGTGTCTGAACCTCATTAGAATCTGTTCTCTGCATTTCTACCTTGGTCTAACATTTTGGATTCTGTGAGTTCAGGGACAGTGCAATTCAAGGTTAGAGGTGCCACGTGGGAAGCTTTGTGACCACACACTGTGAGTGGCCATCATTAGTAAACTATTTTCTTTCTTTTGCCTAGTCCAGAGTGAGCACATCAATTTGACCATTTCTAATGAGATATAGGATAATACTGCATGGACGAGCCTTGCTGTCAGCTACTGCCTGGTGGGCTTAGAGGAAGAAACGATCCTTCATTAATTAACCTTCACTTTCTATGTAGATTCACTCATTGAGATGCAGGTAATTAAACCAAGGTCATTTCAAGGACTGTCAGGGAAAAAACAGCAGTGGAAGGTGGTGGAGATTTTGCAGTGGAAGGGGGTGGAGATTTTTGGGTAGAGGACTTGGAATTCTATTTTTATCCTTGTGCAGAATTGTGGAATCATCTTTTCTTGACTTTTAAATAATCTAACCTTTTTTTTTTTTTAGTGCTCCCACTATTGGGTAGAGGACTTGGAATTCTATTTTTATCCTTGTGCAGAATTGTGGAATCATCTTTTCTCGACTTTTAAATAATCTAACCTTTTTTTTTTTTAGTGCTCCCACTTAAAAAAAAATTCTTAAGTTCACCTTACCTTAAGAATTTTAAAAGATTTAGGTTATAGATACCTCTTTTATTTCAAAAATAAATGTTTAGGCAAAAATTTAATTTGGGGAAGGTAAACCATGTAAAGGAAGAGAAATAGAATAATGTCAGAGGAAGGAAAACACACATTTTTAGGGGTAGGGGAGGAGCACAATTGCTATCATCTCCTAGTTTGAGCTATATGTTTCTTGATTTTTATTGCTTATAATATTTGGCCTATATATATAGTGGTTAAGAACATAGATTTAGAGTTAGGTGGATGTGAGTTCATGTCCTAGTCTGTCATAAATTTAGACCTTGTGAAATTCATTTCACTTATTTGGTCTTGGTTTTCTCATCTGTTAAATGGATCTAAAGCTGGTCCTTATTCCCAGTGTTGTGGCCTCCCATCACCTTCTGCATCAGGTACTGTTATTATATCTGTTTTACAGATGAGAGAACTAAAACACAGAGAGGACAAGTAATTTGTCCAAGGCAACACAGCTATCAAGTAGCGGAGTTGGGAACTGAACCCAGCAGTCTGGCTCTGAAGTCCATGTTCTTTACCATAATACTGTACTTTCTCAGTAAACTGTTGGTTTTAGTTATTAATATCATCCCACATGATGCCTTAAAAATACATTGCTAAAGCGAACCCACTCAGGAACACTTTCCTCTCAGGAAAAGAGGTGGTTCTTGGGTGGTAGAACTCATGAACTTTTTGAAGCCAACGACAGCCATGTGGTGAATGTCAGAAAAAGCCCATTTTACATTATAAGTAAATGTTATAGCTGTTGAGACTCACCGCCACCTTGTGGCAGGCTGAGGTATGACAAGACAGCCTTGGCCACCCTTTGGCATTGCTGAGGGTCTTTTCTGTTCTGGCTCCTAAAATTTGCTTTCATAAAAGATGTCTGCCATGTCCTTGTCTCAGAGTCATTTCAGATTCTAACATGCAGGTATTTGGAATTGAGGTGTTACATTAAAGTTACAGTATTACAATAGAAGCCAATGACGTTTGGCTTATTAGTATCCCTTCAAGGAGATTGCATGCATGCCTGGCTAAGCACCTTACCTTTAGTCATAAAGAGGAAATGCTTAATTTGCTAAACATATACAGAATCAGAAGTAGGGCCATTCAGTATATCTAATATCTCTTGTAGTTATTAAAGTCAGTTTTTATCGGTTTAAACAGGTCATAAAAAAGTAAAATCTGAAATAAAGGACTCTTTCATTCCTGTAATATTTAATAGATGTTCAAAATTCTAATTAAGAATCTGTACAAACCAGAAGAGAGAGAATAACTTAAAAGGCAAAAATAAAGTTTCAGTCTGACCAGTATTTATGTTCTAGTCAAGATTGGCCAACTTTTAAATGACTCGGTGTTTTCATTAACTCACACCAAAACCATATCAAATCGGAATTTTTCCCCACACACCTAGATTTATTCTTAGTTGTTTTCTAAAACCGAAGGCTCATTCTGTCCCCTGACTACTCCCGACCATATGTAAGCTGAGGAAATACATCTAATTTCCTACACTTCTGTTTCTCATATTGTCTTTGTTCTTTCTACTTTTTTCTCCAATTCTTCAATCTTGTGATAGCACAAGGAGAAAACAGGCTCTTCTAATGTAAATCTAAACTCCTTGCCTTATGGGAGAAATACTATTTTATTCTTTTAAAATTTATTTTATTGATTTAAAAAATTACTAGGAGTACTACTGCACGATATTTATAGTCAAATTGTAGAGACCTGCCCCTGTCCCCCCATTCCCAATGTTCTGAGAACAATAGAACGTTGTTAAGTGTTAAGAGCTTGATGTATGTGGGTCTCTGCTGTTGTCTGTGCTGATACAAAGACACAAAGTTTTATATATACAGACATTTAACCGCCCTGTGCCTCAGCATCATCATCTGTAAAGTGAGGATAATGTTACAGATCTCCAATCTCTTGTTCATAATTTTTAAACTCTGTAGGTTCTGAAAACTGAATTTTTTTAATAACTCATTTGGAAGCAAAATCTGACCTCAACTGACATGAGGTTGTTTATAGTCATTATTTATCCCATCTACCACTAGTATTCAAACGTTTTGATGCAGAAGTATCAATGTTTTTGATGATAAGGTGCCGTGCTAGACCCCACTGCAGGAGTTAGGTAGCCTATGGTAGCCATGATATGTGCTTCGGGAGGAGGCGGTCTCCACGATGGCTCTCCGTGATCCCCACCTTCTGGTATTCATGTGTACACTCTCCCCTTGAATGTGGGCTGGACTTATTGACTTTCTTTTAACATATAGAATACAGCAGAAGTGATGGAACGCCACTTCTGAGATTACATTAGAGGAGATGTCACTTCAGTCTTTGATGCCTTCTCCCATTGTCTCTTGAACTGCTTGTGCTGGGGGAAGCTGGCTGCCCTGTTGTGAGGTAACTGTGGAGAAGTCCAAATGGTGAGGAACTGAGCTGAGCCACAACCGCCTGAGTGGGACTGGAAGCAGATCCCCCTAGCCCCGGTTAAGCCTTGAGATGAGACCACAGCCCTGGCTGCCATCCTGATTATAGCCAAGGTCAAGACACTTTGAGGTGGAGGCACCCAGCTAAGCCACTAAGCCATGCCCAGATCCCTGATCCTCAGAAACTGTCAGATAGTAAAAGTTTGCTGTTAAGCTGCTGAGTTGTGGGCATTTTGTTATACAGCAATAGATAACTAATACGATACCATATTACTTTCTGAAATTGAAAGGATTCTGACTTCCTAAACATATCTGGCCCCAAAGGATTCAGACAAAAGCCTAAACGAGGAACAGTGGATCTATACTACCTACTTCACAGGGTTTTTATGATAATTAAATGAGATAATACTTGTAAAGTGCTTGTTAAAATTGTGCCTGGCACATTGAAGTGGTCAATAAATAATAGTTACTATTAATCTTACCAAGATTCTTTTTCATATTTATTAAATGAGATTATACCACTACTTTGAGTGTTGGTATTATTGCTTTTACACACATATTATTCTGCAGCTTGCTTTTCCCCCTCACTTAACAATATTTTACAG
>NW_007730030.1:165168-169980 GCF_000696425.1 Galeopterus variegatus
GCTCAGCCAGTGAGCGGGAACCGGTCTGTATGTGGGATCCGAACCCTCGGCGGGAGCGCCGCCGCGCTCCCAAGCGGTGCACTGTAGCAGTGCGCCACTGGGCCGGCCCGATGCTTGCTCTATTTAAATGGTGTTTTTTGCTTTTTAGTATGCCTTGTAATTTTTTCTTCTTAGCTGGACATGATGTATGGGGCAAAAGGAACTGCTATAAATACAAGGGGTCTGCAAAAAGTTCATGGAAAGATTCATATTATCTTTTAATTTATTTTTCCAAAAACTTTTTGAAGTGCCCTTGTGAGATTTTAGTAACATAGTGGTAAGGAGTTGGGGGAGGGGAGTCTGTGGTTAGACTTCAGTCTTTTAGTGAGTCTGTGCCTCTGGACTATGAACTGCACATGTGCCCCTCAGCCCACTTCCCTTTGGTGGGACAGGCTGGCCCCAGAGTGGGCTGCAGTTGGGTATTTCCCTCCTTCTGGGCTAGTTAAGCTCAGATAAAACCAGTAGATTTGGCTATAATTAAATAATTTCCCCTGAGGGAAGACCTTGTTAGGAAGAACAGAATGCTCTGGTATATTTCAAAATGATTCTTTTCCACTCCCCTTGCCAGAAGTATAAGGGGATTTTTCTTCAGTGTTCACTCTGATGACAACCTGGTAGAGATCTTAACGATAAGAGTCACAAAAGTGTACAGGCTCCTCATAATTGAGTCCCCCTGAGAGTTAAAAATTCCACACTGAGTCTCCAGCAATTCCTCAGTTACAGTTCGGGTTTCCCTACCTAGGCTGTGGTTCCCATGGAGGTTTCTGTCCAGTAGGTTGTGATTCTCAATATTTGCCTGTTGACCCTCCAGCAATTTGCCCTATGACTTCACTTCTCTTATAGATCTAAGAGGAGTTGTGGATTTTTAAGTTTGTTCAGCTTTTTGCTTGTTGTTAGGATGAAGTGGTGACTTCCAAACTCCTCACATGCCAGACCCAAAACTGGAAAACCTACCAAAGCATTTTTTACTGATGTTATTATTTAATACTCACTACAACTTGGGAATTTTTTTTTTTAAAGATGACTGGTAAGGGAATCTCAACCCTTGATTGGGGTTGTCAGCACCACGCTCAGCCAGTGAGCCAACCGGCCATCCCTATATGGGATCCGAACCCGTGGCCTTAGTGTTATCAGCACCACACTCTCCCGAGTGAGCCACAGGCCAGCCCGGGAAATAATTTTTATTGTCCAGATTCTACAGGCAAGTAACTGAGACTCAGAAAAGTAAGGTACTGACTAATGATTGGTGAAGGTGAAACTGAAATCCAAGTCATAGAATACACATCTCTACACTTAGACATTGCTCTATAACCATCATCTTTGTTTAAAAACCAAATACAACTGGAAGGGTAAAATATTAAGTCATTAATTCCAAAATATAAATCAGCTTTAACTGTAACAGGAATAGAATGTCTTGAGACAACACAGAAAAGGAAGCAGGGGTATAATAACAGTTGGCCTGGAAATGAGGAAAATAGTATAAAAATAGGAGAAGAAGGTCACCAACAGGTACATCCACTACTTCACAACTTCACTTAGGTCTGGCACTGTTGCCTACAGGGACTCAGTGACTGCTATCCCCAAGAATCACTTCTCGGGTTGAGTTTGTAGCCAGGTCAATCATAATCAAGCTTGGATTGTTTGTTCCAGCTTTGCTGATAGGGCGTAGGATACCAGGAGAATGCGATAAACGATGTTCTATCTGCCCTCATGGTCAGCATTTGTTCTTTTCACTAGGGCCATAATAAATGTGTACCCCAAACAGCACATGAAGTTCTATGCAGACAAATTAAAATGGCCTCTAAGTAGTCCTAATACCATGTTTTTTCAGTCTCCAAATTGGCATGAGCTAACCAGGAAAGAGTGCTGTAAACAAGAGGGAACACTGTTGCCCATCAGTGAAGTGCTGTGCCCTAGTTCCTCCTTGGCCTGGCTTACCAAGCTTGGTACCAGAAACCCAGTGAAGATTCGGATATCTCAAAATCAAAGCACATAACAGAGGAATATGGAACATGTAAAGTATTAATATCACAGTTTGGTTTAATTTTCAGGAGTTTTATTTCAAGCTATAAATACTGTTCTGTGATTTTAAAAGAACACTGAACATACCTTTAAAAGATTACATTTAAGCTACTCTGACTCACCTTTCATTTATGAACTATTTTCTATGTTACCTAAAATACTTAGTGTAAAATAATTATTATTCAGAACAATACCATATGCATCCTGAAAGAAACACTAATAGTCAAGATGTATTAAATATTTATTTATGTGACAAGCACATCACAAATATTTTCCCTAACAATCTGCAATATTTTGTGCTTTGTGAATCAGGAAATTGAGAGGTTAAATGTCTTATCCAAGATCACATATGTTTTAGTCTGAGTTCTTCAGAGAAAACAGAACTAATAGGAGATATATTTGTTTATACAGGGGTACTTCAAAAAGTTCGTGGAAAGATTCATATTACCTTTTAGCATTCTATCTTTCCATGAACTTTTCGAAGTACCCTCATATATCTCCTAAAAGAATAAAAATATTTATTATAAGGAATTGGCTCATGCAATATGGAGGCTGAGAAAAGCATAAACAAAACAATAAAAGCAACTTCCAATACGATTATTAACATTTTCTTAAATCTTTCCAGTCTTTTTTTTATTATTAAAGGATAATATTTTTAGAATTTTCTGTCCCTACCTACTGTAATATACTACATTGTTAAGAATTAAAAATGTTTAATTTAAAGTTATAGGTTCCTTAGCAATAGAATTTTTACTCACTGCTAGCTTTTCCCACTTTATATATGTTTATATAGCATATATAATTTACATTACATATTTATGTATTATATTTATGTCATATACTTATATATAATCACATTTTTATGATTATATAAAAATAAAAATTAAAAATGTAGAAATAGGGTCAGACCGTGCCTCACTTGGGAGAGCGTGGTGCTGACAACACCGTCAAGGGTTAAGATCCCCTTACTGGTCATCTTTAAAAAAAAAGAAAGAAAAACATAAAATAATTTACATACAAAGCGTACATATCTTAAAAGTACAGCTCNCTGCCATCCTGATTATAGCCAAGGTCAAGACACTTTGAGGTGGAGGCACCCAGCTAAGCCACTAAGCCATGCCCAGATCCCTGATCCTCAGAAACTGTCAGATAGTAAAAGTTTGCTGTTAAGCTGCTGAGTTGTGGGCATTTTGTTATACAGCAATAGATAACTAATACGATACCATATTACTTTCTGAAATTGAAAGGATTCTGACTTCCTAAACATATCTGGCCCCAAAGGATTCAGACAAAAGCCTAAACGAGGAACAGTGGATCTATACTACCTACTTCACAGGGTTTTTATGATAATTAAATGAGATAATACTTGTAAAGTGCTTGTTAAAATTGTGCCTGGCACATTGAAGTGGTCAATAAATAATAGTTACTATTAATCTTACCAAGATTCTTTTTCATATTTATTAAATGAGATTATACCACTACTTTGAGTGTTGGTATTATTGCTTTTACACACATATTATTCTGCAGCTTGCTTTTCCCCCTCACTTAACAATATTTTACAGAGTGTTCCAGGTCAATGTATATAGATTGAAGTCATTTTTTTAATCAATCAAATTCTCTACTGATTAAAATCTATGTAGTTTCTAGTTATTATTTTTTTTCCCTTTGTTTTGGTCACTGCAGACAATGGTGCAAAAAACATCTTGAGAATATTTTCAACTCAGCTGAGTAATCAAAATCCAATTTTTTTAAAAGTCAGGCTTATAGAGTATAATTTAGACACAGTAAAATTCAACTCTTGGTGTACAGTTCTATGTGTTTTGACAAATGCACACAGTGGGGTAACTACCACCGTAATCAAGCTATGTAACAATTCAATCATGCCCAAAGAAATTCAATTTTGCTTAATACCTTTGTTTAAAAAGGTAGCAACTAAAAAACAATATCAGTGCAACATTTTAGGCTATAACCATGCAAACTATCCTACCCCCATCTCGAACATTAAAAGAAAAATCCAGCCAAACTGGAATAGCTCTTCAATAACTCTCAAGGTTTTAAACCTTTGCCAAAAGTGTTTGAGCTTAATTAAGTTAAAATATTTCAAAGGGAGCCCCGTTGTAATAATTTGTTTATAATACAAGCTTCTCTTTGATCACGAATGTTCACTTTTATAGAAACCCTGTTATCATTCTTGGGATAAGGGATAAAGTAAATGAACTTTGTGTTGGGAAAAATACAGGAAATTGAAGGAGTACCTGAGGGGAACTGCCTTATTAATAACAGAAAGATGTGACTTTATGGAGCCAGTGGACCCGGGATAGGAGCATAGGAAGTCTGTGGGGGAAGAGCGTGAATTGCTTAGATATTATAGATACAGTTTATTAAAAAGATAACTTTAAAAAATGCGCTTAATATCTCTCTTTCTGGTCTCTGTGTGAACCCTCCTGGTTCTTGCAAAAGACACATTGTCTTGAGAAAGTGAATTTAGCAAACAGTGGTGCAGAAATCTTTCTTGACTAGGAATAACCAGGGCAGGATTTTATCTCTGTGCTGGTGGGCTTCCCAAGCTGAAAGAAATTCTGTGCCACATTTCTGATTCTTCCTTTCAAAAGAGTCTCATTTGCTTTGAGGCGAAGTTATATATTTAATCTAATTGTATTTAAAAACCTGAATTTCAGACTCCCCTTTCCCTCCTACTATCTCTTCCCTTTCCCAGGCTTAGTTTTTTTTTTTTTTTTTTTTTTTTTTTTT
>NW_007730030.1:170853-173505 GCF_000696425.1 Galeopterus variegatus
GGTTTTTTTTTTTTTTTTTTTTTTTTTTTTTTTTTGCCAAATCATCAGCATTAAAAAAAGATAGTTAAATTAACATGAACTAAAGAATAGCTGGAATGCTCAGAGTATTCTGGGCTGGAGTGAGCTAAGATTTGCATTAAGATATTGGCAATGAGGTGTCTTTTTTGATTTTGTTGTTGTTGTCGTTGTTCTTTTTTCATTTTTTGAAGCAGGAGATGTTTTTTGCTAGAGACCTAGGTTCTGTTGTCAACTCTACCACTTAAAAGCTGTGAACAAAACACCTCAGGACTTTACTTATTCTGTGTAACTCAGATTTTAAATCTGTGATGTGGAATTCATATTTCTTCACAGCATTATTGGAAATATCAAGAGAATTAAGGTACGTAAAAGAACTTTGAAAACTGTAAAGTCTAGTATAAATGATAGAAGAAGCACTTGTGGAATTTACGTGATAGAACTTGTGTTGTTTTCTGGGTCTGCCCCTCACTGACTACCTAACTTCCCCAAGCCTCATATTCTTTACAGGTGAAGTGGAGATAACGCCTTCTCATTAGGTTGCTGTGGCTTCCGCAGAGTTAATGTAGTGCTCTGTAAACTCTAAAGCAGGGACTGGAAAACCTTTTCTAAAAAGCATCAGATAGTAAATGTTTGAGGCTTTGCAGGCCATGTGGCCTCTGTTGCAACTACTCAATGCTGCTGTTGTGGTGCAAAAACAGGTACAGAAAATACACAAATGTGTAGATGTGGCTGTATTCCAATAAAACTTTATTTACAAAAATGGGTAGCTGACCAGACCTGGCCCACCAGCCATAGTTGCTGGCAGTTTCATTGAATTCTAATAATGTTTTGAAAGCTGTCTAGAAATTACCATTCATTTATTTTGCCCTTCAGGTTGCTACAAGGAAAATGGGGTGCTGATTATGGGATCTCAAATTGGAAATATTAACTGGTCAATAAATGGTATGGGAACTTTGAAGGAAAAATGTTGTTGGATCCACACCTCAGATTTTTAAATCAAGAGACATTATAAATAAGTGAATTAACCTATTAATTATAAATAAACATTTAAGTATTAAAAAAATAAAATAAAACACTAGAAGAAACCATGAAACAATTGCCTTTTAACTTTGGCCTGGGAACAGATGTTTAAATGTGACTGAAAATCCAGACACCATAAAAAAATTGATGAATTTAAGCATGTTACTAAAAACATGAGTGATCAAAAATAGCAAAAGCAAAGTAACATGTCAAATGATAAATTGAGGAACACTGCAACTTATATGACAGACAAAAGTTAACCTCGAATATACAAAGAGCTCCTAGAAATTGATAAGAAAATGACCAGCAGCCTAAGAAGAAAATGGTTAAAATATATAAGCAAATTATTCACAGGAAAAGAAATACCGTAATGTGAAACCAAGAGAATAGAAGCTGACAAAGTCCCTGAAGTTGTTCAGCTGCTGAATTACCTGACTCTGAAAGTACCTACCTCCGAGCTTATTGTTCTGAGATAAAAATGCTTATAATTTGAGCAGTTTTCATTCTGCCATTCTGTAATTTATAGACCCAAACCATCCTGATACAGAAATTAATGGCCAAGAGAACTTTTCTCCAATATTAGGAGATTAAAATAAAGTCCCTCGAACTTAAACTTCATCCCACGCTGAGAGAGAAAGAAAAAGTAGAGATTCCTGAAGTAGCTAAGTTTAAACTCTGAAATGACAGGTTAATCATAAGTTGAATGAGTTTTCTCAGAAGGGATGCATTGATTACTTGCTGTTATGTAACAAATTATCCCCAAAGTTAATGACTTAAAACAAAAAATATTTATTGTCTCTCATATTTTCTGAGGGTGTGGAATTGAGCCCTTGCTCAGCTGAATGGTTCTGGCTTAGGGTTTCTCGGGTGGTTGCAGTAAAGATGCTGTCCAGGGCTGCAGTCATCTGACAATGTGATTGGGGTTGGAGGATCTGCTTCCATGAAGGCTCACTCATGTGACTGTGGCGGGAAGCCTCAGTTTCTAGAACGTGGACCGCCCGCCACTCTGCTCCCCCATAGGATACTTGAGTGTCCTCACAACATGGCGTTGGCTTACTACAGCACAAATAATCCAAGACAGACAAAGCAGAAACTGCAATGCGTTTTGGGACCTGGTTCCAGAAGTCACACACCATTTCTACAGTATCTTATGGGTTACACATGTCAGCCTTATTTAGTATTCATAAGCCCATGAATACAGGAAGGCAAGGATTGCTGGAGGCCATCTTGGCAGCTGGTTACCACAGCGACTAGATTCAGTTTTTCTCCTACATCTCTAAGTTCAGTTATAGGAAAATAAAGAAAATTACATCTATATCTGTGGTTGTAAGATTTGTACAACAAATTTCTCTCAGTAGGCTTGTGATACGAGCTGGGTCACAGATAATTAGAAAATGAATATATCTTCTAATGAGATCTTACTGCGAAAGTTTCATGAGTTTTTGTTGTGACTGGATTGATATGTCTTGCTAGGTAAGCAGGGATAAATTTTGCTTTATATTTAAACATTTTCAGAGATTATTCTGTCAGGCTATCTCATGTCTTATAAACATGGACCTTAGAATTTACAATCAAAGCCAGAACCATCCACTCATGATTTCTGGTACCATTTCT
>NW_007730030.1:174552-175477 GCF_000696425.1 Galeopterus variegatus
CTTCTAATGAGATCTTACTGCGAAAGTTTCATGAGTTTTTGTTGTGACTGGATTGATATGTTTTGCTAGGTAAGCAGGGATAAATTTTGCTTTATATTTAAACATTTTCAGAGATTATTCTGTCAGGCTATCTCATGTCTTATAAACATGGACCTTAGAATTTACAATCAAAGCCAGAACCATCCACTCATGATTTCTGGTACCATTTCTACAAGTAAATGATTGATCAATTAACTCTTGAAATTCTCACATTATAGAGCAGGGTCCATGTAATTTAATTTTGAAAAATTTTCACCACCGGTGTTATTGTCACCCAGTGCAGCAGTTGTAGAAAATCTCAATGATACTCTCGTGAATCATCTAGATTTAAGCAGTGAGTGTCAAGGTGAACTCACAGGAAAGAATTAATTGCAAAATGTGCCCCCAAGTAGCTAAATAAATTAACATGGTATATGGAATTACAGGTGTTAAACCAATTAAATTTTAGAGAGCATCTGTCAAAAATAATGATTCTTTTTCAGAGTAGTTAATATTAAGACATTTCTAAAAGTAGTTAAACAGCAGGACCAGTAGTCTATTTAGATGGATTCAAAATTGTGTCAAGAAAATTATTATTAAAGGGTTAGAAGACCCTTGTCCTCAATTGTGCTGTGTCACTTACTCATTGCTCCAACAAATATTTATTGAGTACCCACTATGTGCCAGACATTACACACAGGAGAACACAGGAGAATGCATATAGAGAACTCCACAATGTCTCTACATAATTCAAATAATTAGGACAAAGTTTATTTTTAAATAAGGGGACAAGACATATGGGAGAGAGTTTTAACAAAGCTGTTTTATTTATTTATTTTTTTTGTCTTTTTCCATGTCCAGCAACGGATCGCAACCCTCAGTGTTGCCCCCGCACTGGACCGGGACC
>NW_007730030.1:176136-182617 GCF_000696425.1 Galeopterus variegatus
AGTGCGCCACCGGGCCGGCCCGTTTATTTTGTTTTTTAACTGCTTAACATTATTTGATTTTCCATGAACCCTCTTCTAATAATCATTTTTATTAATTTTTAGGGGATACAGACATACATAGACATATTCATACATACATAAGTGCATGTGCTTATAGTGTTTTTTCCAGGTTACTTTGAGCATGTATTAGTTTTATGAAAAATTAGAAAAAGAAAAACATAGGAAGAATACAATAATATTTACCCTTAATATCACCATATAGCCATTGTTGGTATTTTATTGTATTTCTCTCCAGATTTTTTTCTATCTTCATAGAAATGGATACAATTTAATGAAATTAGCATCATACTAATTTTTTTTTGTTAGCTATTTTTGAAATGAATAGCCGTGATAATTTTCCAATGTCATTAAATAGATTTAGGATATTTTAAATGTTCTCTTTAACTAATTTTGTCAGCTTTTGCTAGGTCCTCACTATTATAAGGGATATGTCAATATTATTAACGCCCTTGTAAATAAGTCCCCGTGTGTGTTGGATACGCACAGGTTTCTAGGAGTGGATATAAATATTTTAACATATTTTAAGAACAGTGATAATTATGATTCCAATTTATACTTCTATCAACAGAGCATGAATACTTGTCTCACGGTGACACCCTCACCAATAATAAATATCTTTTTTTGTCCTATTTGCCAATATTATTCACATTTTTTTATTTCTCAATTAATGACTACAGATTAAGTTGAACTTTTGAAATCTTTATTGGTCACGTGTGTTTTTTCTCTTACAAATTGTCCACTCATGTTTTCATGTTCTTTGTTCATTTTCCAAAGGGAGGTATTCATTTTCTGGATGATAAGGAAGAGTATCTTTTCTGTTAAGATCATAACTTTAATCAAATATATGCCAATATTATGTAATACCTGTCAGTTTGCCTTTTATTTTTACTTGTGGTATTTTTGATATGTATGAATTAAAATAAGTTTAATTAAATTACAAGTTATAAATTAAAAAATAAATATAAATTAATTAAATTAAAAGTAAAAATAAATCTCAAATTTCTTCGAAATTGCCTCCTCTCTCCAATTTGCCCAGACACATTTATTGTGTAATTTATAATTGCACACAAACTTAAGTGTGCCCAACTGAACCCCATAAACTGTCACTTCGTATTAGTCTTTGTGCTCACCTATTACTCTGCTATTTATACAAACAGTCAGTCTTTGCTTGTTGGCTTATTCTTCCAGGCCATTTTTACTGGGCTCAGAGATGTACTCAAATTAAGCCAAGAGAGAAGGAGCTTTGTCGCAGGATGAATGTGACTTGGGTTTGGCGCTGAATGGGTCTTGACTACTCTCCTGTTTCTCTTGTGGGTCTCACGGTCCATCTCTTGACAGAACTCAAAGCCCTTCTGCCTATGGTTTTCCTGCTCATCCACAGTGTTTACTCCCTCTCAGCTGATGCAGACATCATCTTTTGACCTATATTGGATCGAAGAACGGGCTGCAGCAGAAGAGAGAGGGGAGATGAATCAGGAGTTTATTATAGCCCTGTACAAGGACAAGACAGTGCCTTGCACCAAGGTGCTGGCCATAGAGAGAAGCACTGGAAGCATTTCAGATATGTCTCGACGATTTGAAATTTGAGATATATCTTGGAAAGACTTGCTGGGAAATAGAAAATCAAGGATGAGGGAAAGGGATAGATAAAGATTTAAAAAAAATTCTGTAAGTAATGCCTATTCATTGTAGAAAAGTTGAAAATACAAACAAAACATAAAAATAAAATCCCGAATTCCATTTTAAGTGTTTTGTTGTATTTCCTCGTGAGGAAAATAGAATTAACTTTCTAGCCCTTGGTCTGGATTGATTTAAATTGAATTTGGAGGTTGGATTTAGGGTGACTTCCCATAAAATAAAGACCATGTACTATTTTCAAAATCCACTTTAAAAGACGACTTGAAAGAACAGGTGACCGTCCTGTAAGAGTTGAAACTAGGGTAGAATGTGGGCTGAATGAGAACCCAATAAAGCAGATCTACATATTTATGAAGATACTGTGGGCAGAGAGAACAAGTGGCTTGAGGTATGAGTCCCTGGTTGACAGTTTCACTTCTATGTGCTCCTATGGCCTGTGGTGGTTGTTTCGATGAAGCTCTTCTCACCTGGGCTGTGCTCGCACTGAACGCTCACAGGTGAATGGCAACCAGGATTTCTTANTAGAATGTGGGCTGAATGAGAACCCAATAAAGCAGATCTACATATTTATGAAGATACTGTGAGCAGAGAGAACAAGTGGCTTGAGGTATGAGTCCCTGGTTGACAGTTTCACTTCTATGTGCTCCTATGGCCTGTGGTGGTTGTTTCGATGAAGCTTTTCTCACCTGGGCTGTGCTCGCACTGAACGCTCACAGGTGAATGGCAACCAGGATTTCTTAATTCAATGCTGTTTGCCTAATACTGCTGAAGTTAAATAACTTACTTACACCTATTTCTCTAAATCTATTTTCATTTCTGTTTCAATATTGAGATAGCCATCTGTGTGTGTGTATGTGCATTTTTCATCATTATATCACAAATTTCTAATTGATTATTGCTTGCCATGTTCTCAGCATTTATTCTGTGTCTGGCTGATTTGCTGAACTTTTACTTCAAATTGCTATTTAATTGATCCTCTTGAATTTTCTAGAGAATAGTCAAATAATCTGCCAATACCTTTGTCTTATACTTTCCAATAATTATGCTTATAATTATTTTCTAATCTAACCATGCTTTTCAGAAAAAAAGTTTAATAATATTGGCAAGAAGAGATGATTTTTTTTTCTTTGTCCTGTGTCTTATACTTTCCAATAATTATGCTTATAATTATTTTCTAATCTAACCATGTTTTTCAGAAAAAAAGTTTAATAATATTGGCAAGAAGAGATGATTTTTTTTTCTTTGTCCTGTTTCTGGTTTTAATGAGACTGCTGCTAGGGTTTTAAAAGTATGATCTTGTCTGTTGATTTAAGATAGATATTCTTTATTATGTCTTTATTATGTTTTAGAAGTTCACTTTTATCTCAAGTTTATTAACAGTGTATTGTTACTGTTCACTCAGAAATTAATCTTGAAATTTTATCTAATGCCTCTTCAAATTAATGTGATTAAGATATAATGTATTTCTGGTTTACACTGATATTTTATATTTATTTTGAGCTCAATGATAATGCTTTTTTGTAAAATAATTTTTATTATAAATACATAAATTTATTTAAAAATATGCAGTGACTATTTTCTACTCTTTAAACCTTGTGGTGAATACCTGGGATACAACAGTAAACAAAGCAGACATGGTTCTTTTTAATGGATTTAATAATCTAGTGGGGAAAATAGGAAACAAAAGTGTAATTTTTGAAGTTTCCTGCCTTCTTGGATGTGATTTCAGGTGGTAAAATTTTTTTTAGAATAGAGCTCTAAATTTAAAATGGAAGACGGTGGGCTGATAAGATTTAACACAAAGGATCTTCCTTTCAAAGCAAGTGGTTTTAGGAATGACTCACCTTAATCATGGTAAAGACTGATTTAGATTTAAATTAATTTAGGAATGACTCACCTTAATCATGGTAAAGACTGATTTAGATTTAAATTAAATATTTTCAGAGATATATTTATGACTCCAGGAAAGGCAACACAATCCAAAGTTTATCACTTCACTGATGTTTGGGGCTCACTGATTTCAACCAAGTCAACATTGCTGTTTTGATGCTTTGATTAACTCTGCTTATAATCCTGTTGAAAGCAGACATGTTGGAAGAAAAAAAGGTTTTAGTATTTTTAATGCAAGTTATTTTCTATTAAGAAATGATTCTCATTCCTAGACCTTGATATGGTAGACATTGCTGGTTGCCTGAACATTCTCCATACTCCCTTCTTATGTACTAATAAAACCCTGATTTTCTTTGGGTAGAAAATATGCCCAACTAAAGCACTTACATCCAAGACTTCCTTGCAGGTAGGGATGGCCAATTAGCCAATTTTTATCTAATGCGATTTAAGCAGGAGGGCTTCTGGAAAAAGTTGTTCACAAAAAGACTTAGGCTTGAATAGCACATTCTTTTTGGTCCCTTGCTCTTCCCCCTTGTTCCTTTTCTCTTCCTAGAACACAGACATGATGGCTGGAGGCTCAGCAGCTATTTTGTGATCATAAGGATAAAATATACACTCTAAGAATGAGGAAGCAAGGTGTAGAAGAATGTTGATTCTTGCTGATTTACATATGCAGAAGCAGCTCAGAATTGTCTACTTCTGGATTTCTTGATACCTGAAAAAATTAGACCTGTATGTTATTTGAGTTTTGTTTACTTGCAGACAGACATTTTTCTAACTAATGCACAGGTACTATTTAAAAATAAAAGGAAGAATATCCTGCCACAGAGTAGAACTAACTTCCTCAGGACAAACTTTGTTAACAAAATCGACAGTAGAAAAGTACTTATTTTCAAAATGTATGTCCCTGAAAACTCTTTGTAAGGTTTTAAGAGAATATTGGGAGGGGGTATTGGAACAGTGTCCAGAATAGAAGGAACCCCAGGGATCCATGCCATTATTTGAAAACAAAAATTCATCTGGCCCAAGAAGAAGTGGTAATGTTAACATAATACCTTGTACTTAGCACCTGATGAATAGACTTCTATTGCTGATCACATAAGCAGTTCACCTGTAAGTCATAATAACCCCAGCTTCAAAGGCTTATTCCATTGAAAAGGATTTTTTTTTCCCTGTAATTCAAATTATATAAATACTCAGTGAACTGTAGATACCTCCTGCTGTTTCTGGCTTTCATCTTGAAAAAAGCAGAAGACAGTATCATGCATTGTAGATTTAAAAATTCATTTGTGAAAGGAGAATCTCCCTTTTAAAAGTTGCCTGTTATTAATTGCAGTTTTATTATTGATCCTTTAAGGAACACAAATAACTTTTAAATGTTCTCTTTCAGTGCAACTCAGTGGATAAAAGAGTTATCAGATACCACAGATACCTGTATTGTCAGATACCACAGGTAGAACCCTAGGTCTTGGCCTTGTGGAAATCAGGCCAAGGTGAAACTGTATATATGTGGCAAATCTCACAGTCTATGCTAGACAAAAAACAAAAAACAAATCATGAATGATTACCAAGTCTGCTTCTAGAATTCTAAACAATTACTGTTGGTTTTCAAGAAACCAAGTTTCTGAATTCTACTTTTTGTGAAAAGAAAAGGACTTAGAGTTTGCACAGTCCCTGGCTATATGGCTATTTTGTTCATATGTATCAATAACAGGCATCTAGGATAAAGTGTGTACTGGCAAATAATTTCTTAGCTGAACATCTGTTTCAATCAAATAAAGAAATTTCTTATAAAAAAAATGTAACCAGGGCCAGGAGAGCCTCCTTATCAAATCTTTATCTTTCTATGGACACAGACAGGGAAGTTTTTAATAGAAGGATGAGAAAGATCCAGATGTTTCCTCCCCAGAATAGTCTCTTATAAAAACGTGTTTTCAGGCTGTTTAGATTATTAGCATGTCACAGCAGAATTAAAGATTTCTCAACACATCACCAGGGCCAGACCATCAGGGTGATACCGGAAATTTCTCAATGCTGTTGGAAAGAAAACAGCACAATGAAAATAAAGGTTTGCAAATTAAGAAAAGGAACTTGTATGTTTAAGGCACCTGCTCTATTGTAGGCACTCAGCAATGTGCTTTTAGATATTTATTGACACAACAACACTGTGAAAATGTACTGGTGTTTGTCTTTAATGATGGTGAAATGGAAGCTCAAAGTCACGACTAATGCACGGCTGAGTCCATATACAGGACCAGGTTGGTGTTATTGCTGAATCACGTTCTTTCTTCGTAGATGTCACAGCCTAGTTGAGGATAAGCACATGGACATATGAAATGTTTAACAGCAGTACAAGACCAAAACTATGAGAAGATTGCACATGGTTAATTGGCAAATGAGAGGTAGAAATTGTGAGTTCATGGTGAACTAGAAGTCCTGGCCTCTCTGTAGGACTTAGGTTAAAATGAATTCCAGGCAGTAATGAAGGTGTGTAGGTGGTAAGAAAAAGATGTGATCATTGCATGTTTAGTGGATCAGGTTGACTATAACATGTTTGTAAAGGAGGCTTGAGGATGAAGTTCAGAAGACCTTGAATTTCACACTATCTAGATCTTCATTCAGGAGGTCAGTTTTTCTCTTACAGAGGTCAGGGGACTGCCCTTCTGCACCTGACACCTTGAGAGTCCTAGCACATTGTCAGGGGTTGTGAAGTTCTCTATAAAACTTTCAATTTTTTAAAAAAATTTTGATTATAATCAGAAACATGAGTAAAAAAATTTTTGATTATAATCAGAAAACATGAGTATATTATGGAAATGAACTCTATAACTGTGTACTATCTTGTGATGGTCTCGCCATGTGGCGGCTACATATTGTCACAGCAGCCAAAAGC
>NW_007730030.1:182910-183705 GCF_000696425.1 Galeopterus variegatus
ACCTTGAGAGTCCTAGCACATTGTCAGGGGTTGTGAAGTTCTCTATAAAACTTTCAATTTTTTAAAAAAATTTTGATTATAATCAGAAACATGAGTATATTATGGAAATCAACTCTATAACTATGTACTATCTTGTGATGGTCTCGCCATGTGGCGGCTACATATTGTCACAGCAGCCAAAAGCATAAAGGCCTCACAATTGTTTGCACAGAGAAAAGTTGTGGGAATTAAATCTGCATGCAGCATCCAGTAGATGGATGAACCAGACCTCCTCTGTAGAGTGAGTGCCCTATTCGTGTGAGCGGATCGCATAACTTGAAACCTTGCAATATTGAAAAGTGTAGCTGTTAATACTCAATAAGGAAATAATCTGCTTCTGGGACAGATGCTGTTGGTGTCCTTCCCACGTCCTATTTGCACTTGCTATTCTTGTATGTGCCTAGACATCCAGCTGCAAGCAGCTCTGATACTTTGTCTAGGGGGGTTTGTCTAGGGGCTTTCTCTAAGTAGGTACATGCTTGGGGCAGCCCAAATGTGCTAATTTTGGAAGTATCCTCCCACCAACGACGAATGGGAGTTGGAAGATAAATACCCCAAGCTTGCTTGACTCTCGGGTGGGTCAATTCTGAGGGAGGCTCACATTGTCTCCCTCAAGTTTCCAGTGGGACTTGTCCCAGTTGTCTGCAGCAACAACCTGCTTATGGTTGGCCCTGCATGTAGTATTGGCCCTTTTAAAAAAAATATCACTTCCCCACATTACTTAGCAGTGCTTACTAAGATCATTTCCCAAATTAA
>NW_007730030.1:185163-187579 GCF_000696425.1 Galeopterus variegatus
TTGAAATTAAATTATAATGAATTTTAAAAATTACATTGAGGGTCCATGAGAATATGTATATGCTAGACAAAAAACACTGATTATCCATATATATATATGTATACACACACACACACACAAACACACACATATGTATATTCTTTATAAGGGAAACTACTCAATCCCAAGGAAAAACCTCTAGGTAATTGGGAACTATTGAAAGGTTTTGATCAACAAGGTGGCCTCATGAAAATAGTGTTTCAGGACAAATTAATGGAAGATGAATTTAAGTAGAGATCAGCAAAGCCTGGAATATAGTAGGCACACAATACTATTTGCTGAATAAGTGAGTTAAATAAAAGCAAACCAAGTTAGAATACTGTTGCAGCAAACTCTAAAGTTACACAGATACTCATATATATGAGGGTACTTCAAAAAAGTTCGTGGAAAAAATGGAATGAAAAGATAAAATCTTTTCATGAACTTTTTGACTACCTCTCATGTGTATGTGTGTGTGCGTGTATGTATATCATCTTCTATCTATCTATCTATCTATCTATCTATCTATCTATCTATCTATCAATCATCTATCTATCTAAAACCTAGGGTAACTGAATTAGAAAATAGAGAGTTAAAGGAACTTTGTGATTCTGTATATGGAACATGTATCAGTTCCAGGTCTGGCAAAGCAGAACTTTGAGACAAGGNTCTATCTATCTATCTATCTATCTATCTATCTATCTATCTATCTATCTATCTATCTAAAACCTAGGGTAACTGAATTAGAAAATAGAGAGTTAAAGGAACTTTGCGATTCTGTATATGGAACATGTATCAGTTCCAGGTCTGGCAAAGCAGAACTTTGAGACAAGGGTTCACACGCTAGTAATTTACTAGGGACGTGCTCCAGGAGAAACCAGTGAAGGAGGGAGGGAAGCAGACAGAAGGTGGAAGGAGCCAAGCAGGGTTGATTTCAGGCAAAGTCCCCAGGGAGCAGCTTAAGCCTGATCCTGCAGGGAAACTCTGGAATGGAAGTTATCTCTGCAGGTTGATCCCAGCTTGAGCCCAGAGAGCTGGGCTTTCCTCCTCCATCCCCAGCCAGTCAGTGGGATGTAAACATGGGATGTGAACATCCAGAACATCCAGCTTTCTGAAGTCAGAGAGCGTCCAAAGAGAGGAGCAGGTGACAGCCTAGAAGAGAAAGCACCCATAAGCCAGGGGAGGAGGCACAGAAATCGTTGCTCTCTCTTTGTCACCTCTCTTCCCCTCGGTGATGGAGATGCAAAGGATTACTCAAAGCCCATTTCTTCTGAGCAGTGAGAAACCCCAANACAGAAAAGGAACATAGGTGGAGTTATGGCTAAGTATAGTTTAACAATAGAGGCTTGGTAATGTCAGTGAAATAACAAAGTGACATTCCATAATGCAATTTGCAAATGGTTAAGTCGATCCACCAACAAAAGCTTGTTCTTAGCAAATACTGTCCTTTCCTACAGCAGTTTCCTCAGTATTTTTACGTAACAGGAAAGTAACTTTAGGGTAACCTGCTCCAAGGGCATCTGTCCTTGAGCCAACAATTTTGCTGTGTCACAGTTCTTTATCTACAACAGAGACTTTAGCCTGGGTAAAGTTTCCTGTCTCTTGCAAGCTTAACATTTCTATGTGTAATTTTAAAAGTTAGGTTATACCTGAAACTATAGGGCTTTGAAAACTAGGCCCCGTGAAATACGTTTGCTTTATAAATGTTAGTATACTCCACAGAAATGGCAAAAACAATCCAAGGGAATCTGTGAGGAGGGCCGACAGCATCCAGCACCAAAACTAAGGTGTCAGAGGTGGCTCGAGTGCTCTGAGCTGTGATGTGACCAAGAATAGAGAAAAGGAATTTGGGAAGGGACTTGGGAAGGAGACAATAAGTCACAGTCATTGGTCTTTTCAGAGCCATGAAACGTGCTCTGAACCAGTCTTTGCAACTACAGCTCTACTCCAAGCTGCCATCATGTGTCAGCCAGATCCCAGTACCAGCTTGGAACTGGTCTTCAGCTTTGGGGTTGTCATACCCTCCTCTTTTGTCTGTACACTATAGCTAGATTGATCTCTTTAGACCTTAAATCATATTATATTATGAGTGCGTTGAAATCCTTCAGCAACTTCCATTTCACCTTAAAGGTCCTGAATCCCCATCAGCTTCTTCTACTCTGTTCTAGCCACACTGGCTTCTTTCTGTTCCTGAAAGAGGCCAAGTTCATCGTGTGCCAGGGATGTTGCCCTTGCTCTCCCTCTGTCTGGAATGCTTTCCTGTTAGCCTCTCAAATGCCTGGTCCCTGCTCGTCCTTCAACTCAAATATTCTCTTCTTGGAGAGGCTTTTCTCTGGAGATTATTAGTGCTGCTCACCAGATATTTCTGTCTCTCCATCTTCTGGGCATGGGTAGTGTA
>NW_007730030.1:187811-192038 GCF_000696425.1 Galeopterus variegatus
CCTCCTCTTTTGTCTGTACACTATAGCTAGATTGATCTCTTTAGACCTTAAATCATATTATATTATGAGTGCGTTGAAATCCTTCAGCAACTTCCATTTCACCTTAAAGGTCCTGAATCCTCATCAGCTTCTTCTACTCTGTTCTAGCCACACTGGCTTCTTTCTGTTCCTGAAAGAGGCCAAGTTCATCGTGTGCCAGGGATGTTGCCCTTGCTCTCCCTCTGTTTGGAATGCTTTCCTGTTAGCCCCTCAAATGCCTGGTCCCTGCTCGTCCTTCAACTCAAATATTCTCTTCTTGGAGAGGCTTTTCTCTGGGGATTATTAGTGCTGCTCACCAGATATTTCTGTCTCTCCATCTTCTGGGCATGGGTAGTGTAGAACTTGCTGAGTCCCTTGTGGATAGGTGGGGCTGTATGTCAAGTTCTGACCAATGAGATGTGAGCAGATGTGCCATGTGTTAGTCTCAGGTTGGAGCATTTCATCGCTGGTGTGAGACCCTCCAGAGCTTTTGTCCTTCTGCATCAGGACAACTTCAAGATCCAAGATAACAGCTACTGTTCCAGCCTGGGTCCCTGCATCAGTCAGAGTTTGATCAGGGAAGTAGAAACACTGGTGTAAGGGATTTACTACAGGGCTTAGAATTTACAATTTTGGGAGCTGGTCAGGCCATCTATGGAAGAGGGCTGCCTCTGCAACTGGGTCTGGGCCTGTAGTTAATGTAGGTGCAAGAAGAAAAGCTGGATGTAACCTGAGGAAGAGCAGAAACGGATTAGAAACTCTAAGGATGGCCTGGAACCCACACCTATCTCTCACCCTCTCTGGCCTCAAGGACGTAGTGAGCCGCAGAAGGAGCTGGCATATTTTGCCATGAGCTACATGTGCATCTGGTTTAGGACTCCAGAGGAGATCCAGTGGGTTCTTCACATCTGCCTTCCAGAACTCACACATACTCCACTCGTGGCCAACTGTAATCAGCAACCATGCAATAAAGGAACTCTGGGAAACATAGTTTCAGGTAAATTAATTTGCAGAGTACAAAACTAGCACAGTCTCCAGTGACTGCAATGAGCAGTTTCCCTAATGACTGTGCTGGGCACATAGCATGAAGGAGAAATCAACCACTGTTGTTTTACGCCTCTAACACCAGGGGGGTGTTTGTTACCACAGGATAACCTGGCCAATCTGACTATTACACCTTCCCTGACTATTGTATGTAAAGAAGCACAGCATTCCCTCAAGTTGGTCTATACTATATCAACCAGGTTATTTCTTTCACAGCACTGATTATCCAAAATGATCTCACTTACTTATTTGCTTTTTTAAAAAATTCTGTTTTCTTCCAGTAGGCTTCATGAGAACAGAGATTTTTATGTGTCTTATTCACTGCTGTATCCCCAGTCCCTAGAATAGCTCCTGGCTTCTAATGGGTGCTTAAAATATTTGTGGGGTGAATGGATGGATCTATAGTGGTCTGTGCTGATCCTCCACATATATTGGGATGTTCTGTTTATCTGTCTGCCTGTTAGAATCTGAGCTTTTCAAGTGCTGGGGCATCTGCATGTCTCCAGTGGATGTTCTGCTATATTGAAGATATCATCTTTGTTGAAATTAACTGGAGGAAAGACATAAGGGCTGGAGATGGCCAAAGGAATGTCATGCTCCAAGAGACTAGAACTGAGTTACATGTCATGCTCCAAGAGACTAGGACTGAGAAATGACACAAATGGAGGTGACAATTAAAACCACGGGGATGAATGTGACTTTCAAGTTGCAGACATGGTCAGAGGGCTTAGGAGATATTTTAAAGGAGTGCTTTATTAGCTCCTGTACAGACATCTGCCACCATTTCGGTGGCTGCGACTCTTCTTTTTTTCCCCAGTGAACAAGCATTGCCAAATTGATTATGGAAAACTAAAACTTCCAGGGTTTTATCATTACACATTCATAGGGCTTTTTCATAAATATTTACTTTTATAATAAAATTGAAGTTAGTTAATTTAAAAATGGTACTAAATAATTCACATAGTACTAAACACAGCCACAAAAAATAATTTCTAAGTCCAAAAAGCAAGCATGATATCACTCGTCATGCATATTGCCAGGTGTTTTGTGAACTTTCTCATGTTTTGACCTTTCTTTTTGCAGCTCACTCAAAGCTGATAAGTATTTTTTGGGCTATTACTTAACTACTCCAAGAATACTTTGTTTTTATAAATTAGGAGAAATATTTTAGTTGCTATTTTCATAAGCTTTTTAACTATGTCTGGTCTGATTCTTCCCTGTTTCTCGAAGCAGTCTGCCTCTATTAAACATTTTTATGTCTTCCATTGAAGTCTTTATTCTAAGGATCTCTGTGTTTGTTTTTCTGGAGCAATCCTATGTCTCTGTGTTTGTTTTTCTGGAGCAATCCTATGTCTGCAGAAGTATACCCTATTAGCATGTCCACGTGTAATGTACACTTGCTATATTTGCAAACCAGCATCCACTCATGGCCTCCTCTTTTTATTGTAATTGTACTTTGATACTTCTCTGGGGAACCAGTCTCAGTGCACGTGCTTCTGATGGGCATGCAGCTCCGTCCTACTGTCTTGGAGCATGACTTTCCTTTGGCCATCATGATTGGTGTAAAAATGAGCACCTGGCCCTGATCAGAGCAAATGAGTTATAGCATGATAAGATCTTCACAGAGGCTCCTGGGAAGGGGGCTTTATTTTATCAGATATGCTGCTGTAAAACATGAGCTGCTGTACTTATCTTGCAGTCATAAGGGATGACCTTGCCTGAGAGGGGACCCTCAGACAGAAAGCAGAGCCTAGAGGTGGAGAGAGAGGTATCAGTACCTGGTGCTGTCACATACATCTTGACCGAACCTTGCCTGAAGTTATTTCTGCTTCTGGATTTTGTGGTAATATGTACCAGTAAATTTCCAACACACCAAACGCCACTTTGGGTTGAGTTCCTGTCACTTGCAACCCCAGAAGTCCTATGTGATACACTGCTAAGTGGTCAGTTTTTGCAATATAACCCAACCTAGGTATGACACAATCCCCTCATACAGGCATGAGAATAGGTGGTGAGGAAATGGAAACTGGAAGTCAAGGCTCGGAGTTAAAAGAAGGAACAGAAGTGGGATAGAAACCAAAGGAAGCAAGATGGTCAACGAGGATAGTGATTCTCAAACCTGGTTGCAATTGGAATAGCACACGAAGTTTTCATAACACCAGTGCCTGGGTCCCACCCCCAGAGACAGGGATTTAATTGGTCTGGAATGTAGCCTGGGCATCAGGAGTTTTCAAAGTGACTGTATTGTGCATGCAAGTTTGAGAAGCTCTCCTCTAGGATATACCTATGTTTGGAGGAAAAAATAAGAAGCCAGGGGAAAGGGAACAGCTAAAGATGCTGTAAGAGGACTAAGGAGGATATTTTACGTAATTCCCAAAAGTAGTGCTGGAAAATACAGCAATACTGAAAAATTTAGCACCAGATTGGTCATTGATAGAAAAGGCAGTGTGTATGCTTGGGTTTTCTGAAGGTTACATCTATGAAATTTCATCTTTTAAAATTCTGTCATTGGACCCAGTCTTAAAAGAAACTCATATTCCATTTTAAGTGATTTGGTCATACTATCCTTTTATGTATTTTCTCCTTTTATGCAGTGAGAAAACACGAGTGATGGATTTCAAAAATAAAATGAGCAAAATCATGATTATTAGATTGAAGATTTAAGAATAGACTTAAAAATGTCTTCTCCCTTTTAAAAATTCAGTGACAGCTTTATTTTCTTAAAGTTAGTGTTTTTACAAGTCCTAAATCAAATTAGTCCATGACTGTGTTTAAATATATAAGACAATGTCCATGTAAGCTGGTCTAAACACAAGTGCTTAATTTTTGGATATAGACCATAACATTTCACTTCCCCAAAGCTGTTAGGAGACAAAGATTCTTGGTTAGAATTAAAGAAGTAATTATTTTTCAAATAATAAAATAATAAAAGAATATATTCTCTGTGGAAATTTACAAAATTTAGATCAGCAAAAAGAAGAAAAAAAATAATTGCCAAATCTCTATCTCTTGAAAAAAAAGTCATAAGGTAGCATTATTTTAAACTTGCCTTTTCTGATTGATAATAAATTGAGAATATATTTCTAGGTTATTTCCTATTTGCTGTTTTTTTTTTTTTCCTTTTTGTCTTTTTTCGTGACTGGCAACGGATCGCAACCCTCAGTG
>NW_007730030.1:193038-210873 GCF_000696425.1 Galeopterus variegatus
CTATTTGCTGTTTTTTTTTTTTTTCCTTTTTGTCTTTTTTCGTGACTGGCAACGGATCGCAACCCTCAGTGCTGTGCCCGCACCTCGCTCAGCCAGTGAGCAGCTGGTCTGTATGTGGGATCTGAACCCTCGGCGGGAGCGCCGCCACGCCCCCAAGCGGCGCACTGTAGCAGTGCGCCACCGGGCCGGCCCCCTATTTGCTGTTTTAAAAATATTTTGGTTTTTTGTATGTGAAAGAAAATTTTGAATTTATAGAAAAGGACAAAGACAAAATAAAACTGACCTATAATTCTGTCACTCACAAAAATTACTATTTAAATTGGAAGTAAAAAGAGTGTGTCTTTTTCAGCATTACTTTCATTTTCTTCCATAAAATAGGGATACTCAGCACATCTTGTTTAGTATACTGCATCTATAACTTAACCACATATTGTGAGCATTTTTCCAGGTTAAAATATTCTTTCCTGCCAAATTTTAAAATGAATGTGTATTATAGATGGGCCATACTTTTATTTACCCAACCTCTATCATTTAAATATTTGTTTCTTTCCAACATTTTACGTTTTTGTATAGTGATGTGAATGCATGTATCTGTAGTTAAGTCATTGTGCCTATTCAGTACGATGTTCTTGTATGCATTCTAGAAGTGGAATTGCTGAATCATAGGATTCGAAGTGGAAATTCTTGATGTGCGATTTTGGATTTGGCAAATAAGATGATTAAGAGATTGTCAGTAGTGACATCATCAAGAGAAATGACATGTCTGCAACCTCTCAAATCAAGTGCATTTTCCTCAGGATCATCAACTTTTTCATGTCCTTGATTGTCTTGTCCAGACCACAGACTCCCAGTTGATGTCTAAACTCTCCTGGGCTCCCAGCCTCACCAAATCAATATCTTTTGCCCAAATATTGCATCTGTGTGTTTACACCTCTTTGCCACTTTGTTCTCTCCCCGAGAGAGAGCTTTTTCACCTCTTTTCATCCTTTTCTTCTTTCAACGCTCATTTCATGTGTTACCTGTTCTGTGAAGCCCGTGTCAGTTAGTCACCACTTCCCACAGTCCTTGGACCTCACTGTTAGGAGAGCTCTTAGCATTCCACACTATGCGTCCATTTGTATCTGTCTCTTCTGAAAAGTTGGGACTGTGTCTTATTCTTGGATCTGCTGTGCTGTCAATGATTTAGAACTCTGCTTTCAACCGTGTCTTCAATCTTCATTAATTGCAACCCATGGCAAAAAATAAATTTTACATCATGATCTACTACCTACGTTCATAACACACACACACCTATGCACACAGACACAGAGTTGAAACAAAAGTTTCATGGCACAAAATTTGCCATGACAGAATGCCGTGCACTCTGATATTTTCTGTTCTGTTCTATTCTATTTATCGTTAAAAATGTTCTGGTCACAGTCCTACTGATCAATTTACCTACTAGTGAATCATAATTCTCAGTTTGCAAAACTACTTAGCATAAGCTCCAGAACTATTTGTTGGCCTGAATTACAAAAAAAAAGTCTTATTTTGAAGCAAATCTCAGACATCATGTAATTTTATCATATTCAGTATGTATTTCTAAAACCTAAAAATCTTCATTTTTTTCCACCTAAAGAATAACATTTTCACACCTAAAATACATGATAATTTCTTTATGTCATCAGGTAACCAGTCAGTGTCCAATCTCCTCAATTGCATCACAAATGGTTTTTAAAAAATTTCATCTGATTAATGTATCTCTTAAATTTCTTTTAATTTACTAGTCATTCTTTCATCCTCATCACATTTTAGGTAGGTTATGTGATGTGAGTTTGCTGTATTATTTGTATTGTTATTCAAACCTGCTAGACAAGGAAGCAAATGGGATGGATGAAACTCCTTAGAAATGTTAAGCACAGATGGTAAGTCAGCTAGTGGCTCATGAGGGGCAGATGACACTCACAGGTTATGTTCAGAATAAATGAGTACGAAAGAATCTGATGGGACATAGGTGGAATTTATGAGACATGCTAAATATAGAGCACTACTTGGTAACCCATAGGAATGAGAATGATAAGAATAAATGGAGTGTTTGATGGAACAAACAAGAACCTTACTTACAGATGGAAAGGGATGAGAAGACCAAGTCACGATGAGTCATGATAACACCTCTGGGCTGGTAGCTATGTCCTACATATAAACAGGTGCATTTACCCTGTGTGTCTCTGATAGACCAGGTGTGGTCATTGGTTTTAGGCACTTTCCATCTGTGATCCCCTGCTCAGATCTGGTCTTTATAACCCCACCATAGGGTGTGGAGAAGCTGGTGTAGGAGAGAGAGACAGGCTGTATGAACGCTTTCTAATCCATGACTCACATTGTGTGGTTTTTCCACTCACTTGCTCCTCTCCTAGTGTGCTGACCAACCCCACCTCCTCCCCCTTCTTTCCCTTTCTTCTTCTTTTTTTATTGTGGTAAAAGATACATAACATTAAGCTTACCATGTTAACCATTTTAAGTGTACAGCTCAGTAGCATTAAATATATTCACACTGTTGTGCAGCGGTGTGCTGACCAACCCCACCTCCTCCCCCTTCTTTCCCTTTCTTCTTCTTTTTTTATTGTGGTAAAAGATACATAACATTAAGCTTACAATGTTAACCATTTTAAGTGTACAGCTCAGTAGCATTAAATATATTCACACTGTTGTGCAGCGGATCTTTAGAAATTTTTCATCTTGCAAAACTGAATCTCTATACACATCACACACTTATCCTCTTTTCCCTTCCTCCTAACCCTTGGCAACCACCTTTCTACTTTCTGTTTCTATGATTTTGATTCCTTTAGATACTTCATATGAGTGGAAGCATGCAGTATTTGTCCTTTTGTGACTAGCTTATTTCACTGAGCATAATGTCCTTGAGGCTCATATATGTTGTAGCATGAGACAGGATTTCCTTCTTTTTTAAGGTCACGCCATATTCCATTGTGTGAATATACCACATTTTCCTTATCCAATCATCTGTCAATGGGCATTTGGGTGGCTTCTACCTCTTGGCTATTGTAAATAATGCTGTAACGAACATGGGTGCACAAATATCAATTTGAGATCCTGCTTTGAATTCTTTTGAGTATAAACCCAGAAGTAAGATTGCTGGATCATATGGTAATTCTGTTTTTAACTTTTTGTAGAACCTCCATACCATTATCCATGATGACCGCACCATTTTATCTTCCCACCAAAAGTACACAATGGTCTAATTTCTCCACAACCTCACCAATGCTTATTCTCTGTTTCTTTGATAGAGGCCATCTAACGGGTGTGAGGTGATATTTTGTTGTGATTTTTATTTACATTTCTCTCATGATTAGTGATATTTAGCAGTTTTTAAATGCTTATTGTCCACGTTTATATCTTTGGAGACTTGTCTATGCATATCCTTTACTCATTAAAAATTTTTTTTGTTGTTTTCTCCTTGGTTTTTGATGTGTTTTAAATTGATTTATTAAACTATGATTCAAGCGTCTTAATTCAATCTGTGACCTGTGGGTTAGCTTGCCTGGTGGTGTTCTGGAGGTTACCTCTGCCTCAAGGTAATTTTCCACACATCTTTGATGCAACCTAATTTTTTTTTTCCTTTTTTTGTCTTTTTTACTGACCAGCAACGGGATCGCAACCCTCGGTGTTGCGCCCGCACCGGGGACCGGCAACGGGATCGCAACCCTCAGTGCTGCGCCCGCACCGCGCTCAGCCAGCGAGCGGGAACCGGTCTCCACATGGGATATGAACCCTCGGCGGGAGCGCCGCCGCGATCCCAAGCGGCGCACTCTCCAGTGTGCCACCAGGCCGGCCCTGATGCAACCTAATTTTAAGTTGCTGCTCATAACTCCTTTTTTAATGCACTAATGCTGGACGCCATGAATTGCTGGTCTAATTTTTTGTACCCCCTGCCCCTTAGTGGGATGCTAATTTTGTTCAGATATCCAGCCTTCCATGTCCAGTTAGTTGCCTCAAGGGAAGCCAACCCCACCCCAGTTCTTCAGTGCACCTGATTAGTAGAAGGTATTCCCATTCAAATTCCCCTTGCCGATGATTGGCTCAAGAATGACCAATTGATATAACTCTGGCCAATGAGTTGTGAAGGGAAGTCTGCTGGGTGGGGGATTTTCTGGGAAAGTGTTCTTCAGGTGTATGGGAAGACAGACTTCACAGGAAGAGGAAGTCTCTTTTCTTTCTCTGTATGCTGGGTCAGGAAGTGACATCTGCAATCTCTACAGCCGTCCCATGGGGGTGCAGAGTGAGGACAGATCCTACCTCACTAATACAGACACCCCTGAGCTACTGAATCAATCCACCCCAGAGCTCACATTACCTGTGTATGTTGTTAAAGTTTCTTCATTCTTGAAACCAGCTTAAATCCAAGTTTTTGTTTCTTGCAAGTAAAAGCATCTTTAACTGAAACACCTCCTAAAAGTTATGATTTGAATCACTTAAAGTGGTCATTTCTTAATATGATTGTACACTATCAGCACTAGAATCATTTTGGGAGTATCTTAACATGTGCATTTTGGGGCCCCACTGCAAACATACTGAATCAGGATTTTAGTGGGATACCTGCATTCTTATACACACTAAGGCATCAGAAATAATAGTGTAAACTTGATGAAATTATTAAGAAAAATTATCGAAGACTTGAAAATATAGTTGGTGATGATTCCATGTCCTTTCAGTTTGAGTGTTGAACATATTCACCCAAGTTTAATTATCTAGGAGAATACACCTGTGTTTAGTTCACAATTTGCTATTTAGTTAGGACCAAATACTTGAAGTTATATGTTAACCTATAGCTTTCTGTCTGAGAGAAAAATAAGCCCAGACTGTTATAATTTAAAGATCACGTAGGACATTGACCAGTTTTGAATCTTTTGGCAGATTCATTTCAGCATTCTTTTGGCCAACTTACTGTATAAATCTGAATCCCCCAATTTCTCCTTTGAACCGACTTTGCTGTCATATTGGTTTCCTCATTAACTAATGAGCTGAATAAAATTTTTGACACAGGTTTATTCTATATTGTATGAGTCTTAGGTTTTTTAAAGGCTATACTTTAATTAGATTCTTAGCTCCTTTTTTCATTCTTCTCCTCCCAAGGAGGCGTGGCATGATTCCTTCCTCATTACCAATAGCTTTCGCTTATCTTGATACGTGCAGGAGAAAGGTGAGGAAAGAACTCAATTTTTCCTATTTGTATTTTTCTAAAACAAGCATAACTGTCCTTGGCAATTGTAAGGTTTAAATGCATTTAGCTGCTGAGCTAATTTCCTCTTTTGCTGACAAAATGATGATTCTGTTCTCTGGAGTACATTTAGAACACCCAGGGCAGGTGTGACCTAAAGTTGTAATTAGCTACTAGTTAAAAATCTAATTTCTGGCAGTTTGCATAATCAGTTGGGGCAAGTTTCTTTGGAAGCCCGCTGTGGAGAACGGTCAGCCAACCAGACCTGGGTTTGAATCCAAGTCCTGCTGTGTGGTCATTGTGTGACCTTGGGTTCATTGAAGCCAATTTTTCTTCATATGAAAATGGCTTAATAGAGGCTACTTCACAAGATAGTTTTTCAAGTGAGAAGGAAGAAGGGGAACTGAGCAGCTCAGAGCTCGCCTCTGAGACTGAGTGCTCAGGCTGAATTCAGGTTCTGCCACATACGGTCTTGTAATTTTGAACGAGTTACCAATGCCTTTGAGTATCATTTTTATGTGAAAAGTAAATGATAGTTCCTACCTTGCAGAATTTTAGTGAATATCAGAGGAGGCAACGCCATGTTCTTCAACACTAATTGTTCAAATACACATTCTGTTGCATCTCTCCCCATCTTGTACACTTGTCGCATATTTTTTCATATTAGTACCACTTATACTATCATTTCCCTAATATTTTTCATTTAGTTAATTTCATTAAACAAATACCAATAGTCTATTGTCCAGGCGCTGCTGAGGTTTTGAGGTTATAACAGTGAACAAATAAGACAAAACTCCCCACTCTCATGGAGCTCATGTCTGAAATAATTTTAAGGAGACATTTGATATCACCTTTATCAATGGAAAAACAATGTCACTTGAAAAAGACGACGACTCAAAAAATGCAAACAGCAAAAGCAAAGCAATGTTGCTTTCACAAATTCTAACTAAATATATTTGCCTTTTCTTTGTTTAAAAAAGAGATTTTCCAGTGTTAGGTATTTGAGACTTACTCGTACCACACCGAGGCTTTCTCCTTGATGTTATTGGAAAAATAAAATAACCAGAAAGGGGGTAATTTTTCTCACGGTGGGATTCAGTATTGTTTAATTCTGTTGTCCAAGTTGACTCCAAGCTGACTTCATTTATCCCCAGGCATGCAGGATAGGTTCCACGCTTTGGGGTCACCACTGAAGCAAATGCTTGTAAAGCAGTTAGCATAGTTCCTGCCACAGAGCTCAGTAGAAGGTAATTTTGGCCATAGCACTATTTACTGTAAGAGAGAGAACGCTCCTCTGTGCACCTGCATGGATAGGCAAGGTCCGGGTATCCTCTGCAGAATTATTAATTACTTATAGATTTCATGTGTGTTTTCACGAGGCTGCTGTTTCACAGTTCCATCTTATAATGTGCCTTCAGAGCTCCGAGAGCTCCTGGGCGTCTTTGTATCATTTGGCGCCTAGTACTAAAAGCCACATCCTGTTATGTTTGGTTGCTAGGTGGAGAAATGTTATCATGGGCTTCAGCAATAATTTATCCACAGAGCTCAAGGAGTTGTCATGTTCTCCTGACAGTGAGCTGCAGCACTTTATCAGCTCGCCTGTAAATCAGGCGTGCGTGGGTGCGGATGCCAGCACTGTTTGATCTCTTGCAGACACTGTAATAATCTGCTTTTGTCTGATTGATTCCTTCACATCACCACGTACATTGCGACAGAGAGTGGAGTGCCCTCTGTTTATCTCGGCTGGTCATCTGCAGGAGGCCAACAGGGCAGAAAATGCTCTTCGTGCCGAGATGTAAGAGTTTTTGGAATTAGGGCCTTTCCATCATACCCCCGGGCTGGTTTCGTTCAATAAATCAATGATAGCAGAATTGAATGCACCATAAATACCTCAAACCATATCTCTTACAAGAATGTAAGAGTAATTCATAGAAACAGGAAAGGTAACTTTGTGGGAAAGAATTACGACCCTACAAGCCACAGACATTCAGGGCTTTTTACTGCCTGTGTTCGCATCTCACCCTTGAACTTTGGGGGAAGGAGAATACACTGCTGGCTGGTGTTTGCTTCCAGAATGTGCAGGGGGTAAAACTGAGCAGAATGGATCCTGTCAAGACTGATCAATCTAAAAACCAGTTTTTCGCAATTTCTGTTGGCTTATGTTACGTGTGGTCCGACCTCATCCCCTCATCACATCATCATAAAGGAGCCGATTGGACTCTGTCCTGTGATGGTTTGAGTCATCTTTGTGCCACCCCCGGGCCAGGCCCACCCTGTTCGAGGATTGCTAACCTTTCTGATGCTTGAAGTGTCTCCCCACTAGGCAAGCCTGGTCCCTGTTTCCTGGGCTCCTAATTGCTGACAGGTAGTTTGGGGCACATTTTGGCTTTCTGAGACCACCCCCCCCGCTCCCAGGAGTAGGGCTGAAATCTATGAGCTGATTACTGCCTCGAGCATGGCAGCAGCTTGCTGTGCTATGACCCAGGAGCCATCGCAGACGTCTACACCTGCCCCAGTTGAAAGCAGAGGTCAAGCTGTATTGTAGATGTGATTGACTAAATCCCATCAGATAGGAGGATTTTATTCTAACATCCCTCTCTTGGATGGCGGCAAGATGAAATTACATAAAGAAGTCTTTCAGCCCAGAAATGAATGTTGCTCTTAAAAAAAAAAAAAAAAAAGACAGCTCGAATTGACTGTTTAGTGCAATCAAGGGTATGCAATAGTTCTGATTTTCATAGTGGTAGTCAATAATGTTAATGATTATTTATTTGACTCCTATTGGTTGGTCAGACATATGTCAGTCACCTGAGATACATTATTAGAAGCATATATCTTAGTGGTTAGAGTAGAAGTAGGCAAACCACAGCCAGTGGGACAAATCCAGCCAGCCACTTGTTTTTGTCAGTAAAGTTTTATTAGAACACAGTGACACCCATTTACTTATGAATCATCTATGACTGCTTTTCCTTACAGCAACAGAATTAAGTAGTTGTGGCAGAGACAGTATGGCCTGCAAAGCTGAAAATATTTACTATCTGACAGCCCTTTACAGAAAATATCTGCCAATCCCTGGGTTAGAGTGTTGGCCCTGGTGCCAGACTGCCTGTTCAAATCCTGGCTTTATCACCTACCAGCTGTGTGGCATTGGGCAAGTTACATAACCTCTCTGACCTTTGGCTTCCTCATGCATAAAATGGGGATTATAGTAATATTTATCTTATTGCATTGGTGGTGGTGTGATGAGCATGTTAGCTATAACACAACTGGATAACAGTCTTCCCTCTGGATGTCTTGTTGCCTCGGGTCCACTCTGAGCAGATGAACCTGTCCTTCACCTGACCATTAGTTGCTGATATTCTGCATGCGCCGTACCTGTGCATGTGCTTGCATGAATTTATGGGCATGGACATGTGAAGCCCAGAACTTTTGAGAAAGACCAGGGCAGAGTTACATTCTTCTCAAACCATGATGCTTTTACAAATACTTCAAATATGTTCCAAGAACTGGTTGGAAGATTTATTCCAGGGTCTGCACAAAATCGAGTTAATTTGGCTGTTCAAATGAGAACGATAGTGGCCTCAGCAGTGTTACAGTATGATCTACAATTTGAGAGTACATGTTTGCTCTTTATAATTTTAAGAGGACTTAGACATAGTTTAAACAAAATGAAGGTTAAATGACCTACGTGAAATTCACGACTCCTGATGACAAGATTTTTAAATCCACAATTCTATACTCTACCATAGGGATCAGCAAACATTTCCTGTAAAGGGCCAGAGAATAAATGTTTTAGGCTTGCATCTATTCAACTCTGCCACTGTAGCATGAACACAGCCATAGACAATATGCACACAGATGTGCATGGTGGTGTGACAAAAACAAGTGATGGGCTGTGGGCCCATAGTTTGCCAATCTTACCCTCCCATCTCTATCTTAAAAAGCTCATATTAAGTCCTTGTTCTCAGATCCTGATGGGTATTAATTTATTAATCCTAAAATGGGCCTTACAGGATAGGTGTGCTAATAGCTTCATCATTGGCCTTTATAGGTGAGGAAGTTGAGGACAGGGAGGTTAAGTAATTTGCCTGGCTCCAGAGCCACTATTCTGTACCACCTTCTTTAGTCTTAGTGCAAATTCTTTACATAAAAATAGTTCTAGCTTTTCAATTTCTTTCACGTACCTATAAAGACTCCTTTATAGAAGGCAGTGTTTTAAAAAGTTCTCAGTGTCCCTATTTGTGTCAGTAACTAAGGAAGAGGACTCTGTTTTTCTGAATGCTGATGGTTTGGTGTGACTACTTGTCAATGTATGGGTACCTGAGTCCCACAGATCCTTGCCACCCAAAGTGTGGTCTGCTTCATGGGCATACGACAAGTGCAGACTATAGGGTCCTATGCTCAGAAGGGGGCCCCACACGTGGGGTTTAATACTCTGTGGTCGCCACCTTGAGATTCCTAATTTTATTTTTAATTCGGGTTTTGTAAGGGAATTCCAATGGAACATTACTTGTGTCAGGGACTTGGAGCCTCACCTTACCCGAGGTCCAGCCTTCTGCTGCCTGTCTGCCCCTATGGATGGTTTTGTAGCTCCTCACGTCCCAGCACTGCCTGGTGACATAGCTGCTCCTGTCCTGGTGGGGCCTCACTCCAGTGAACTCACTCTATGAGCATCCCTGTGCTCAAGGGAGCACACATTAAAAATCAAGTTATAAAACACCATGACGGATGGAGAGAGAGACTACAGAAGAAAGAAAAAAATTTTTAAATTGCATTTTGAAGCATTTTTGTTTTATGCTGGGCCTCACAAATTATGTAGCTGTTAGAAAAGCAGAATCTCAGGCCCCATTCCAGACCTGCTGAATCAGAATCTGCGTTTTTACAAGATCTCACGTGCACATTCAATTCTGAGAAGCATAGCCTTGATGATGGCTTCCAAATACCCTGATGATCAAAATGCTTAAAAGTCATCCTGGGTGATTCTGAGGCTCAGCCATTTCTGGGACCCATGGTCCTACATGGATGTCTCCCAGCCTCACCTGATGATCCGAATCACCTGGGGCAAGTTTGTAACAGCAGAAGCTCCCAGGCTCCCTGCCCCATTTTCTGAGTCATACTCTCTGAAGGAGAGCCCTGGGAATACATATTTTTAACCAGCACTCTAGATGACCCTTTTTAGGCGGTAAATTTGGAAAACTCAACTCTATATAAGTGATACACTAGGACCTAGAAGCATCCCCAAACACCTAATTTGTATCCATATCTGTCACTTACCTGTAGGACCTGGCTTAACCTTGCTCATAATTTATAAGCATTTTAACTAGAGCTGCTTGATCTCAAACATCTGTGTGATTGCAGGTAGCAGTTAAGAGCCATTTCAGTTGATTACAATGAAAAGAAACCCACTGTGTTTGGGAGCTTTGACACCCAGTCCCGGTATCCTGAAGATATCAAGATAAAGCCAGACAACTAGGGCCCTGGGGGTTAAGTCTGCGGGAAATTGATGTCAACATTATCAGGATCATGGAGAAGAGAAAGAGCAATCCCTCTATCCATCAACAGGACTGTTGCACACAGTCTTTCTCAAAGACATTGGGCCATTGTGTGGTGGTGGCTGGGATCAGAAATGAACCAAGAAGTTGAAGGGCCTCCACCTTGTACAAAACCACAGGGTATCTGGGTCTAGGATACTGCGCATGGTGTTTCCCTCTGTACCCCAAGGCAAAGATAAAGGGATGGAAATAAGTCCTGAAGGGGCATTGGTCCTTTTGGTGGGAGACGCAGTGTGTAGTTACCACCCATAGTCAGACTAAAGTAGCTAGAACTTTTGTGTCCCATGCATGGACTGTGAAAGAGTCATAGCCCCAAACCATATAGAAGCATCAAAGCCGAGAGTGCAAACTCCAAAGCCTCCAGGGGTGAGGAAGGGAGGTTAGAGGGAGGTAGGACAACCAGTGACTTATCCCCTGTAAAAGGGACAAGCCCCCATCCCAGTGGCCCATTGTGGTGATGTGGGCTCAGCATTCCCTGAGATTTCTGTATTTTATTTTATTTTTTTTTGAGAAGCCCCCACCTGGATTTCGTGTTAGATTTCTTTATTTAAAAATAATCTTAAATTTAAGAAGAATTTAAAACATGGATCAGGCCAAACAAAATGTATTTTGGAACAGATCTGGCCTGCTGGAATGGTTTTTACTCTTTAAGGTTAGGTAACAAGAAGTCCCACCATAGCAACCTGTCACATTGGGGTCATGGCTTTGGTGCCGCTGTCAGAAAGGAAGATTGTATATGGAAGGAGGGTGTGAGTGAGCGAATAACTCCTTTGTTCTTGAGAGATCAGGGTTCGAGCATCCTTGTCTTCCTGGACTCTTGTTCTTCCACGATTTCTTTCTCATATCCGCTCAGGTGTTTATGTTTATGTGCATGTTTACGTGCATGCTCATGCACATGTGCATGTATATATACACATATGTGTAAGTGTGTTATGCAGTTGGTGTACACAACTATGGCCATATCATTTACAGCTTTCGTTTGCTTTGACTGGTCACTGTGCGGTGCCAGTTGTTAAAATATGTGTATACACACATATATATAAGGAATAATTAGATATGTTAATGCATACATATGAGAGCATATAAATTTTGTGCCTTACATCATATTAAATAACACTATATTATGTCATATTATACATACATTGACATATCTCAAGTCCTTCCATGTGTCAGACCCTGGCCAAAAGGCCTGGTAGCTTGACCAACTCTGGACCACCCACTTCTAATTTTTTGTTGAGAAGCACTACATGTCCTGTGGTTTAAACCCATGCTATGTAAATTGGGGGTTTGTTAGAAATTCAGAATCCCAGGCTCTGCTCCAGACCTACTGAATCAGAATCACCATCTCAACTCTCCCAGGTGACTTGTGTGCACATTAAAATCTGAGAAGTCCTTGCATTGTGCTAGATGCCGAAGGTTCACCCTCCTCTAGGAGGATTTAGTATCTAGTGGGCCCCTTGACTTGCAATCCAATGTTTTTTCCTTTTCTTCTTAGGCAAATCTCGTAGCCCCTTGTGTTCTACTGCTATGTAACAGATTACCCCAGAACTTAGTAGCTTGAAACAACACACATTTATATCTCACACTTCCTATGGGACAGGAATCTGGGCATAGCTTAGCTGGGTCGTCTGATTCATGGTCTGTCCAGAGTATGTGATCAAGGTGTCAGACAGGGATGGAGTGTCACCCCCAAGGCTCCACTTCCAAGCTTGTTCCCATGCTTGTTGGCAGGATTTAGTTCCTCAAGGGTGTGACACTAAGGCCTCACTTCCTCCCTGGCTGGCTGCTGGCCTGAAGCCACCCTGACTACTTGCCAGGAGGGCTTCTCCGACATGGAAGCTTGCCTTATCAAAGACAGCAAGGGAGAGAATCTGCTAGAAAGATGGAAGTTAGTCTTTTGTAATTGAATCAAATCTCATCAGTGCTGCCATGTTCTACTGGAAGAAGTGAGTTCCTCCGTGGGAGAAATGGCACAGAGCCAGGAATACCAGGAAGAGGCAGGTGTCCTGGGAGCCATCCTAGAGGTTGTCTGCCATGTCTCTCTCTGTCTCAGTGTCCTACTTATAACATGGGAGAAACAATAGGACCCACTTCACAGGGATTGAATTAAATGTGGTTTAAATGAGATAATTTCTTGTAAAGCCTCTGAATGGTTCCTGGCCTGTAGTACATGCTCAAAAATGTTAGTTGTCCTGCTCTTGTTATATATGGTCTTTTTAGCAGCACCCTGCTGATTATCATTATTGTTGTCAATGACAATAAGTATACAAATAAAGAACTCAGTAAACAGAGATATGTGCCAGACATTATGCCAAATATGTTACATATAATTTCTAATCTAACCCTAATGACAACTATGTGAGTCAGTGGCTAATTTATTAATTTAACCCTTTCTCCGATTGACTAAACCAGTGTTCAGATAAAAACAAACTCAGTATATTGCCCAAGATCATACTGTTTATAAATGGTTAAGTTAGGATTAAAATCCATGTTTTTGCTTTCCAGATTCAGGTTTTTTTCTACCATTATGTATTGGCATGTTTAATATGGAAATTTTCTTACTGCTTTGCAGACCTTTTTGCTACTACCTAGGAGTTTTTGACATAGGCAACTAGGTAACGGGAATAGCTTTGCCAGGTAATAACTGACCTGCTAAATTTTAAGGGGAAAGACATTATGTAGATTTCTTTCTTAAATAAATGTGTAAATTCATTCATTTGTTTTCTCTCTCACACTATGGAGGGCTGCTGTGGTCTGAATGTATGCGTCCCTCTCCCCCCAACCTTCCTATGTTGAAACCAAATCTCCAAAGCAATAGTATTAAGAGGTGGGGCCTTTAGTAGGTGGTTAGATCACAAGGGCTCTGCCTTCCTGAATGGGACTAGTGCCGTTATATAAGAGGCTTGAGGGAGCCTCCTTCCCTTCTTCCACCAAGTGAGGATGTAGCAAGAAGGTGCCATCTTCAAAGGACAGAGAACCAGCCCTCACCAGACACCAAAGCTGCTGGTGCCTTGATCTTGGACTTTCCAGCCTCCAGAACTGTGAGCAATGAATTTCTGTTGTTTATAAATTACCCATTCTAAGGTATTTTGTTATAGCAGCCCAAATGGACTGAGACAGACTCCTACTATGTAAGCAACACCCCTAAGTGCCAGGCCCTGAAGTGCAGAGATGAATAAAGCATTGTCCTTATCCTCCATCATTGTCCAACCTGAGGACCATGCTATCCATGGCCATGCTGCCTTGGACAGAGACACCTCATTGTCTTAAAATCCATCGTTCCTTTGATCCTTTAGTAAGAGGAACCTTGATTTTACCTGGAAACATGGGTGTCCAACCTGAGGACCATGCTATCCATGGCCATGCTGCCTTGGACAGAGACACCTCATTGTCCTAAAATCCATCGTTCCTTTGATCCTTTAGTAAGAGGAACCTTGATTTTACCTGGAAACATGGTGGCTCAGACAAAGATTGCCTTGCCCAGCCCCCTTAGAGCTGGAGCTGGGCAACAGAATGTGGGCAGTAGACGTGATCGGATCTTTAGAGGGCACGGGGACTTCCTCTAGTCCTCTTCCCCTTCCCACTGGCTGGAACGCAGAATGGAATGGTGGGAACTGGAGCAGTCATCTTAGCCCACGAGAAGTTGTGTGTTGGGGAAGACGATCTGCTAGGTGGAAGAGCCTGTGTCCTGATATCACAGAGCTACTGTGTCAAGCCTGGAGGCTGGTGATTGGGCTGTTCCATTGGGGAAAAAAATCTCTTTTCATTAAGCCTTCTTTTTGCCTTTGTTACATCAACCAGTCCAGTTCCCTAATTTATACCATGCCTAAATGCCAACAAAAGTTGTGTGGCTAACTTTTTGGTCTTAAGGGCTTCCTTAGAAGATCAACTTGTTTGACTTAGGTCAAACAGGCTCAGCATGGCATTTGAAACATAGTAATTTCACAATAAATGAAACAGGTATTATGATTGTTATTATTATTGTTTTACCATCACTAATAAGACTAGAATTATTATAGTTCAAGGGAGACTTCGATGTCAGATTTAAAGAGCTTTGGAATAAGGTTCAAACGACCCGCAAGACTGTAAACTTCCTAACAGCAAAGATGATTTACTCAAGTTTGTGTCATGGCACGTAGCCTAGTGATGGGAAAATATAGGTGTAAATAAGTATTTGCTGCATGAATGATTGAAAATAAATTATAACCTACATTCAAGTTTAGGTGGCTGCATGTGCTCACGTATGTTACTTAACATCTCTGAGGATTAATTATTTCATCTTTTTAAACTCCAAATGGTGACATTATTTCTAGCTCTAATATTTGATGATTCTCTGAACTTTGAAGCAATTTTCTACATCTTGGAGATGTTTTTTCTTTCTTAGGAATCTAAAAAATGCCTGGATTAGGTGTACTGGACCTGGGCTTAGGCCACCTGGATTTCCATATCAGCAAGACGTGATCGGATCTTTAGAGGGCGCGGGGACTTCCTCTAGTCCTCTTCCCCTTCCCACTGGCTGGAACGCAGAATGGAATGGTGGGAACTGGAGCAGTCATCTTAGCCCACGAAAAGTTGTGTGTTGGGGAAGACGATCTGTTAGGTGGAAGAGCCTGTGTCCTGATATCACAGAGCTACCGTGTCAAGCCTGGAGGCTGGTGATTGAGCTGTTCCATTGGGGAAAAAAAATCTCTTTTCATTAAGCCTTCTTTTTGCCTTTGTTACATCAACCAGTCCAGTTCCCTAATTTATACCATGCCTAAATGCCAACAAAAGTTGTGTGGCTAACTTTTTGGTTTTAAGGGCTTCCTTAGAAGATCAAATTGTTTGACTTAGGTAATATGCTCAGCATGGCATTTGAAACATAGTAATTTCACAATAAATGAAACAGGTATTATGATTGTTATTATTATTGTTTTACCATCACTAATAAGACTAGAATTATTATAGTTCAAGGGAGACTTCTATGTCAGATTTAAAGAGATTTGGAATAAGGTTCAAACGACCTGCAAGACTGTAAACTTCCTAACAGCAAAGATGATTTACTCAAGTTTGTGTCATGGCACGTAGCCTAGTGATGGGAAAATATAGGTGTAAATAAGTATTTGCTGCATGAATGATTGAAAAAACATTATAACCTACATTTGAGTTTAGGTGGCTGCATGTACTCAAGTAAGTTACTTAACATCTCCGAGGATTAATTATTTCATGTTTTTAAACTCCAAATGGTGACATTATTTCTAGCTCTAATATTTGATGATTCTCTGAACTTTGAAGCAATTTTCTACATCTTGGAGATTTTTTTTCTTTCTTAGGAATCTAAAAAAATGCCTGGATTAGGTGTACTGGACCTGGGCTTAGGCCACCTGGATTTCCATATCAGCCTGTTCCCTACATGACCTTGAGCAAACTGCTTAGCTTCTTTGAGTCCTGTTTTCTCATTTGTAAAAGTAAAAGAATAGTAAATACTTCAAAATTTCATGGACAAGTAGAATTAAAATATAAAACAAATCTTTCCATGAACTTTTTGAACGACCCATGTATGTCAAATGAACATGTGTTGTTTGTCCCTGCCTCGCATCCCCACCCCTCCAGCTGGTGACAAAAACCCCTGTTTTCTCCCAGAACTGCTTTTCCTCCTCTTCTTGCAGTTGGCTGGGGCTGGTCCCATCCTTCCTGCAGGACCTGGCTGGTGAGTCAGATCCCCAGCTCCTCCCTGCTCATTGGGATGCTCTCACATCACGCGCACCCAGACCAGGCCAGTCGGGTATCCCGTTTCTCCTTGTCTCAGTGACTGGTTCAGGGGTGTGTGCACATGAACTCACTTCAGGGCCAGTGGAACATAACTCTGGAACTTTCATCACAATATTAGAAAGAAAAGGTTGTTATTTTTTTGCTGAACTCACAGTGGGTGGACTACTTATATCCCAAAACTGCTGGGGTGCACCGTATGAACAGAACATGGCCAAGAGGGAAGCCCATAGTGAGAAAACCAGCTGAGAGACAGACAGAGAGTTCTCGAGCTACCGTCTGAGGCTCTACGTCATCCCTGCTGGAAGCCCCTTGTAGTCTGGGACGCTTTTGTTTGTGAATCAATAATTTCCAGTTCTTTAAAACTAATTTTTGAAGCATTTCCTCAATTAATTAATTTAATTATATTATTATTTATTTATTCATTATTTTTTAAGTAAGCCCATTTAAATTGAAGTTCAGTTCTGTATAAGTCAGGGTTGTCCAGAGAGACAGAACCAATAGGACATGTATATAAATATAGGTGAGGGGGTTTATTAGAGGAACTGGCTCACATGACTGTGAAGGCTCAGGAGTCCCACGACAGGTCATCTGTAAACTGGATACTGGTAGCATGGCTCAGTCCAAGTCCGCAAGCCAGATTCTCAGTCCGAGGCCAAAGGCCTGAGAGCTGCGTGCTGCTGCTGTAAGTCCTGGAACATAAGGGCTGAAGAGTCTCGAGTTTGGATGTTTGTGGACAGGAGACCAGAATGTGTCCCAGCTCCCGTGGACAGAGTGAGAGCTCTGACTGTTCCTCTGGTTTTGTTTTCTCTGGGCCCCCAGTGGATCACATGGTGCCCACCCATATTAAGGACAGGTCTTTCCCACCCAGTCCCCTCAGGCTCACATGCTAATCTCTTCTGGAAACACCCTCATAGACACACCCCAAAATAATGTTTTACCAAGTTTCTGTGTATTCCTTAATATAGTCAAGTTAACACGTAAAATTAACCATTACGAGTCCCTTGACTTTGAGGAAAAAAAGAACAAAACCTCATTGATGTTTTGGGTTGTTGGGAAAATCAGATGATCCATGTGAAATCATTAGCACAGTGCTGAGACAGTGCCTGATTAATGCTAGGTGCTCTTGCTCTTATTATTGGAAAGAGATAATGTAGACTCATGTTATTTTTCAGGCATTGAAATTTACTTTAAAAACTTTTACGATGACTACAGGAAGACATAGATTTGTAGACCTACCACCATCAGTCCATAGACCTGCCACATCAGTGGGTCCCTGTCTTTCATGGCTTGTGAAAGGGGGACACAAAGATGGCC
>NW_007730031.1:0-614 GCF_000696425.1 Galeopterus variegatus
AAAAAAAAAAAAATTTAACTGGGCATCTTGTATTTTATTTGGCAACCCTAACTTACAAGAATGTCCCAGGAACACATGGTATGTCTTTCTCCTCTGTATGTTGGTAAATGGATATGGTGTCTAGAACTGTTATAACTGTCTTGCTTACAACTTGGGGAAGGGCATGTTCTCGGCAAAACAGGGCAAAGAGCTGGCAAGAACCTGGGTCCTTGAAGACACCGATGAACTTCTAAATCAGTGGTATGAAACACTGATTGCACACCTGAATACCCTGGGAAGCTTTTAACAATTACCAGTGCCCAGGCTCCCCCTCAGAGGTACTGATTCAGTTCTTCCAATTACCAGTATTGATTTTAAAACTCGCCGGGTGATTCTAATGTGTGGCCAGAAATGAGAAGTCCTTTGGACTTATTTGAGCTAATAACTTCCTTTGTTATAAGAATCAGTTTGAGTCAGAATTTCTGTTATATTCAGCTGAAAGCATCTTTGGAGTGAAATGCGAGGTCCAGCATTTAGACGTTCTTTAGTTAGTCCATCTTAGAAATTTAAATCTCGGGGCCGGCCCGGTGGCGCACTGCTACAGTGCGCCGCTTGGGAGCGTGGCGGTGCTCCCG
>NW_007730031.1:1988-2437 GCF_000696425.1 Galeopterus variegatus
GGAGTACACAAATATGCTTCAAATCCAAAAGATTGCCAAGAATCCAGGGTGAGAACATTCTAAAGTTAAGCAATTTGGCAGCATTTTTCACTGTTTACTCTAAACTGATTGGGGCATTATTCGGTATATGAGGCCTCCTTCAATTTTTGGACCACGTGGTAGTGGGTGTATATTTGTATGTGGGGCAGGGGCAGGTTAACGATATAATTTGCAGGTTCCTTACTTGTTAATGAAACCCTTGAGATATCTGAAGGGAGACACAGAAGGATTCAGGTAAATGCCGCCAACTGTCCTACCTTTCGGAAGGCCTCCAGGAATAAAAAGATGATGAGCAAGAGGCCAGAGTGATTACCTGGAGGGGATCCTAGACAACCTGCTCTGAAAGACCTTTTCTGTTGCAGGGACAAGGTACGACTGGATTTGGGTTTTTTTTTTTTTTTTTTTTTTTT
>NW_007730031.1:3207-17469 GCF_000696425.1 Galeopterus variegatus
GTATGTGGGATCCGAATCCTTGGGCGGGAGCGCCGCCGTGCTTCCCAAGCGGCGCACTATCCAGTGCACCACCGGGCCGGCCCTGGATTTGGTTTTTTTTAATAAGACCAGGACACCTCTAAGAGGTTCATTAAAGGCGTAAAATAAGAAAGATAGGACACTTTAAAACAGAACTATAAGAATATCAAAGGTGAAAAAAAAATTGGGATACACAACCACAAAAGCCAGGAATCAGAGTCTAGTTCTCGGTCTATGCACAGATGATGGGGGTGGGCAGGGTGAGGAAGAAGCTTCCCTTCACAGCTGCTTTTCAAGTGGAAACATTTTTCTTTATTCTTTTCAAATATAGCCCATCGCTTTCTAGGATTTAATACAAAGCCAATTTGTTCTTGGCTTATTATAAACATAATTTGAGTTGCTGCTGTTAAAGTGTCTATCTACTAACCAAAGTAACTTTGGAAAATGACATTTTGACAGGAAATGATAAGGCTACAGATAGACCTGTACACAAATTCTGTACTATACCTGGTAACAATTCTGAGGGAAACTGTCATCATCCTAAATAAAAAGGAAGTTTGGGAATCTGATTATATTGTCTTCTGGTGATCTATTTATTCAAGGCTTTTTAAATCTTTCAGCCACGTTGTCATGTCAGGGCTGAGAAGGATCTTGGCTGTTTTCTCAGATATTTTTGAAAACTGCTTGTGACCAGCTGTATTTCACAAGCAGACAGACACCCGGCATCAAGGTCAAGCTTATGTGAGCCAAGTCCACTTATCTAATCAAATACAACTTATAACAAAGTTAATCAGATGCATTTGTAATAATAGACATGCTTATTAAGAGGATAAACAAGGCACGAATGGGGAACTCTGTGCAAATGACTATGCTTGGTATTATTCTTCTGGCCAAATGAATTTTTTTCCGTCTTACTCGTTCTTCACGTTGATGCTAGCATGTTTTCCTTGCACCGTCCACACTTTTTATTTTATTGCCTCCACAAAATTGAAAGGCCTGAAATTTTCCAACAGTTGCAGTTCCCTCTCCACTAACCTAAAACTTGCTTTTAAAAGTCACCCTCTTTTGGTACAGGACTCAGGTAGTGGGAATTACCCCGGTGCAGAGAAAAAGTGCCCCCCCCCAAGTCAAGCGTAGCCTCCAGGCCAGAGTACGCTGCATAGTGAACAGAGCACAGGCTAGGTCTGAGCTCCCACCTGCCCCTTGCCCCCACGCGTCAGGTGTGAGATTCCTGGTGCTCACCGCCTGCAATGCTTCTGGGTGTATACATTCCTGACACAGGGGCATCTTGGGACAGACTGTGAGGGGAAGTGGCAGAGCTGAGAGAAAGGGAGGAAGCTTTGGTAAAGGCGCCCAAGCCTCCAACAGACTCCTTGGGCACCGCAGCTCTAGCCATGAGGAACAATGAAAAAGGTGTTCTTAAGCCTTAAGGTTTCAGGGGCAAGGTGAAGACAGCCTGCCTGACACAGACTTCCCCTTTGTTTAATAGGCCTTGAATTCTTCTGACAGCAGCAAAGGAATGAAAGCCCAGGGGACTAAAAATATAACTTCCTGAAAACTTAACATAGGTGTTTCAAAGAATAAATGATGAGATGCTAGGGGCCTTGAAGAGGTGGTTAGATTGTAGGACCGTGCCATAATGAATGGATTAATAACGGTGGTCAGGGGTGCCCATCAATGGAAGAATGGATTAAAAGACTGTGGTATATATACATACACAAGGGAATACCATTCAGCTATAAAAAGAAATGATATCATATCATTTTCAGCAACATGGATGGAACTGGAAACCATGATGTTAAGTGAAGTAAGTCAGGCACAGAAAGACAAATACTGCATGATATCACTCATATGTGGAATCTAAAAAAAAAAAAAAGTGGTTCTCATAGAGGTAGAGAGTAGAATAATGGTTATCAGAGGTCAGGAGGGGCGGATGGTGAGGGAGAAAAGTGGTGGACTAATGGGTACAACACTGCCATCTACCCTAACTGAATCATTGTGTGGTATATGCATGTGTTGAAACAACACACTGCACCCCACAAAAATGTACAAGTAAATGTTAAAATAAAATAAAAGCAGGAAGATGCTGTGTGGGAGAGGGTGGTGATGACAATCATGGGGAAAGAGAAGGACAATCTTATAGCCTCCACAAGCTGGCCTTTGGCCTTGGCTGACCTCCATCTTCACAGGACAATTCAAAGCCCTCATTTCCTTCCTTGCCATGCACATGCGCACTTTAGGGCACAAATAACTGTCCCCAAGGCAATGTGGCATTAAAAGAATAAATAAATGTCAAGTTCCAAGAAAGGTCATTGGAAGAAGCAAATGCTATCAATGATACATTTAATTTAGCATGATTCAATCCCACAGGAATTTCTGGCTAGGGACTGTAAATATTTCTAATTGCTTCACTTGAGTTCTCCCCAAACTACTGTCTATGCCTCCCAGGCAGTGTTCAGCATGGGCACAATCTGGCATCTCTGCATGCTACGGCAATGATGGAGATAAAGATAAATGGTGGAAGAAGGCGGTCCAGCGTGACAGGGGCGAACGTCTCATTTGCCCCAGCGGGCACCATCTTCACCGTCCTAAAAAGGGCATCGCAGTCAAGGTGTAGCACTCCATTTCCTGAGGTTCTATTTGGGGGCGAATGTCTCATTTGCCCCAGCGGGCATCACCGTCCTAAAAAGGGCATCGCAGTCAAGGTGTAGCACTCCATTTCCTGAGGTTCTATTTTCATAGGCTCCTCAGATTTTTTGGTTTAAAATAAATTTATTGAAGCATAAAGATGTTAAATAGTTGGTTGTAAAACCTATTTACATAAGCTAAATTAAAATGTCATGCTATAAACTGTTGAAAACAGAGCTTTTTATGACGCTCCCTTTGATGTTCATGTTTCTTTGCACTGGAATTACATGAATTGGGTGAGGCGAAAAGATGGAGATGGAAGGATCTCTTCCACAAAGATAAATGGTCTCCCCTCCCTGACCTGGAGCTGATTTATTGGCAGACTGATTATGAACAAGCTTCATATAACATTGAATGACTAACTAAATGTCACGTTTCAAATATCTGAGTTAATTTAGCTTTAGATTAAGATTCCTACCATGAGACTTAAAAGAAGCTAAAAAAAAAAAAATCTGCTGGTTCCTAAATTCATTTTATATCTACTTCTTTCAGTAAAGTATATTTATATCTATTTCTTTTAATAAACTACATTAAATGGAAATGTATTTTAGATGGGACTGTATTTTAATCGTTATCATTAACATTATTGCTTAAACAGTGAAACATTACAAATATATATTTATGAATTGAAAAATCCTATAATTAGATGAACTCTAGATGTCAGTTTTCAATTCCATCCAGAAAACCATAAACAAATCCATTACAATCAATACTTTCCACATAATATGTGCTCCTAGGAAGTATACAATATTGACTAAGAAGAAAATCTGATAAATAGGAAAATTCTGTTCTCCTAGGAGGGTCACTCTGCCCAATTTCTCTCTTTCACCCACCAACCTAAGTGAAGTTGCCTGAAAATCCACCACTAAAACATGATTGATTACAACAGAGCTGGTTCTTTTCAAATGCAAATATTTCAGGAAAGGATAAGATAAACCATTCTGGATATTAAGACTTCAGGGATAATTCACGTATCATATTGTCAGCTGCCTCATAACGTCCCCTCACGGCCTGTCCATAATCATGGGCCTCTTTTAACCTTTCCCCTTACCAGAGATTAGGAGTGGGCATGGTTAATTCTGGCCAAAGAGATAAGAAGAAAAACCTGCTGGGAAACTCCCAGATAGATTTTTCTAGAAGGTGTGTGTGTGTGAGAGAGAGAGAGAGAGAGAGAGAGAGAGAGATCTCGATCTGCCTGGCTGTGTAGCAGCCCTCTTGAGTACATGATGGGAGCAAGTTGAGGACAAAGCCAACACTGAGTATGGCAGAGTAGAAAGATGGTGATGTCCCTGACCATCTGAATTATCTAACCCTAGACCTGCCTATTTCAGAACTCTTGTTATCTGAAATAATAAACGTCTCCTCATTTGAGGAAACCTCTTATTAATCTATTATCCTCCTAATAATAAAATCTCTCATTTTTACCTAAAGCAACTTGATACTATTCCAATTATTTTACATTCTGCCAGGGGATATGAAGGAGCAGAGAATTCCTACAGCAGATATATATATATATATTTTAAAAAGATGACCGGGGCCAGCCCGGTGGCGCACTGCTACAGTGCGCAGCTTGGGAAGCGCGGCGGCACTCCCACCGAGGGTTCGGATCCCACATACAGACCGGCCGCTCACTGGCTGAGCGAGGTGCGGGCGCAACACCGAGGGTTGCGATCCCTTTGCCGGTCCCGGTCCGGTACAGTGAGGGTTGCGATCCGTTGCTGGTCACGAAAAAAAGACAAAAAGGAGAAAAAAAAAAAAAAAAGATGACCGGTAAGGGGATCTTAACCTTTGACTTGGTGTTGTCAGCCCCACGCTCAGCCAGTGAGCGAACCGGCCATCCCTATGTGGGATCCGAACCTGGGGCCTTGGTGTTATCAGCACCACACTCTCCCAAGTGAGCCACGGGCCGGCCCTACAGCAGCAGATATTTTTGGCTGCTATTCAAAATCCATCACTGCTACCTGTCCTAGGAAGCTCTTGGATTTTCATAAAACAATGGCTGTATTTACTGGAAGAAGAAATACATCCATGGTTCTGGTCCAAGCCTACCTCTCACATGAAACTTGTTTAGACCAACACAGTCCATGTTGGTCTGTCTTCTGAATCCATATTGTCTGTTGTTTTTACAGCTCCTCTGGCTTTTAACCATATAATGCTTCCAATGTTGATGAGATAGTTTAACTACTTAACTTTTTCCCCTCCCCCAATTTCTCTGTAAGCACCCTCATTGCAACTGTTCCCTTATATTCCATATACAGATATAATGTCTTAAATTCTAGTTTCTAGAACATAGCCTGAAAAGGATTAGGCAATGTTCAAGTTGTCTATACTTCCAGAAGTAACTAAGAGTCTGTTTCAAATTTGTTTTCATCCACCTGTCAATTACTTTTTGTTATTCTTTACTTTTATTACTTTTGTATTACTTTTTATCACAATAAAGAATAAATCAACAAATATTACAAAAATAGATTGTATTAGTATGACCATAGTACATTTTCAAACTACCAAAGGGCTATGGTGAGTGCACGCGGGGGTCATAAAGACACAGGATGAGCACCCCCAAGTAGTGCTATGAGCCCTCAGGTGGTAGGTATCATGCATCCCGTTTTATTCAGGGATTTCCAGATCAGACATTTTTTGATTTCCTGTGGTCTAGAGAGGACTCTGAACCATGGATACTTTTAGATCCTTGGAGATTGGTATGTAAATATCACAAAGCACAGCAAAATGTCTTGCAGTTCATCAGGAATTAGAAAAAATACTTCTAATTGGCTGATGTGCTTAAATATTACAACTTATTCACATAGACAAATCAAGTTTTGAGTTTTTTTTTTTTAATTCAGCATTTTCCCTGTTCTCTAACCTTAGAAAAGATATTCTTAGAAAATGATTTGGCAACCATCACAGAACATGACTAACAGTGCTAAAACAAGTACAAATTCATTTAACGACCAGAAGAATGACCAACTAAAATAGATTTCTAGAAAACTAAGTGTTGGATGTCATTTATATTATCATATAAAATAAAGCATAAAACATAAAAAACAACAAAATTTTCGATTTTACCTTCCAGAGAGGCAAAGAAAAAAAATAACAAAAAACCCCCAGGGCGTAATGAAAACCTAGGTTTGCACAAGATGAGCCCTAAAAGCTCTTTTCAGAAACAAGGCAGAGAGAAAATTTACTTCATAAATAAATGCCAGTCCTCAAGACAAAGTACTACTGATAATAAAGTGAGGTCAATTTTTAACACTTTCTACTAGTTTGTTCATGTTTCAGTGAAGAAGTAGAATGATGTCTTTTACAAACATCTGGCACAAACCTTAATTTGTTACCTTTTTAAAGACTTAGCTGAATTTTACCCTTTTATTCTATGGCCAAATCAGGGGCACTAACAGTAGTAAATGTTATACCTCTTCATCTAAAAAAGATAGCCTGTGGATTACAGAAAGGCTGTATATGATACATCAAAAGGCACTACTAAGAGGAAACAAATTCTACAACAGAGTAGATAGTGCTTTGCCCTGGATAAGTTGCATCTATACTGATTCTGAAAATCCTTTCTCAAAACACCATTATAAGCAGATTTCATGACACTTAGGCTTACAGCTACTACTACGTACTTTTGGTTTTATGCCCATTTTCCACTATGATTTTAGCCTTTTGCTAACTGACATCAACAATTTCTTGACCCTTGGACCACTATAAAAGATCAACTAGGTATTGAAATCTGAAAGGTATTGATAAATAGTTTAAGGCACAGGGACCCAAAGCAAGTGATGTCTGCTTCAATTTCTGGCCGCTTGTTTGTGTGAGAAACTGATGATGATAACTTTAATGAAAAACTACCTTGAACTTTTCTGAGGACATGAAATATCCTGTATCACACCACATTGGGCTAGAAATGAAAGAAAAGTGGGCCCAGAGATGGTAGGTACCCAGTCACAAGCTCTGGTGCCACGGAGACCACTCTGGTAGCAGTTGGTGGCCCCCATGGGGAAATGATTTTTAGGTATAGACCTCAGCATTTTCCAACTGTGCACTGTTAAGCTGTGATAACCATTAATCTCAGAAGCTTAAATCAATCAAAGCTTATTTCTCACTCATACTATCATGGGTTGGCAGGTAGGCTCTGCTCATTGTGCCAGAGTTTGGAAAGACAGAGCTATGAATGCTCTTGCAGTGGCAATACATATATATCATTTCCACTCACAACTCACTGGACAGAACTAGTCATGTGACTGACAGATCACAGGGGACAGGAGGTGCAATTCTATTAAGTGCCCAGAATGGGGGAGAACTGGTAAATGCATTGACTGCAACACATTATTTCATAAAATAGTAAGATAAAATGATTACTTGGAAAACCATGAACTTTCTCTTGAAAATTTCTGTCTATTTCCTTCCCACATTAGGAAATATATTAAATTCTGAATGATAACTTGCATTCTGTCTCTGGGTTCACAGCAGGCCTATGTAGGGAGTTAGACTTACACTATTTCTATTTTTGCTCAAATTCTCGGTTTTAAGTTACAGTATCAGTATCAAGAGAAATAATTAATTGGTGTTGTAGACTAATCCATATGCCACCAAAATATAATAGAATGCAAATGAAACATGTCTCCATATGCCTTTCTCATTTGTTATTTCCTTATTCCGGTTCTTCATAGACATGCTCTTTATATAGGCAGACATCTCTTCTTCTAATTTATTATGCTGATACATATGCATTTTGTTGTAATTCTTAGTTATTATTTTTATTCTCACATATATGAAACACTTGAAGAGTCAAATGGTTCTACAAGGCTTGTTATGAAAAACAGTTCCCACAACCCCACCCTCCACTTCCTGCTCCCCCAAAGCAACCACTTTCAATTCTTTCACCAATTTTGGGGAGTTTTGTTTTCCACCTGTAAATCTCTAGCTTATATTGCTACTTCTTGATTTTTCTAGAGAGTTTTACCTACTGATTTTCCACTATGGAAGGTGAAGATGAGCTCTACTGCCCACCATGCCTGCTGCCTCCTCTCCCCATGCAAACACACAGTTCACACCCCTCATCTTCTCCATGGTTATAGCATGATTTTCATTAGATTAACAGTCAGTAGGCTTACATTATAATGTCTATGTAAAATTCTAGTCACAGCTCAGTTACAAGGTTTATCGTAACCGTTCTTTTCCTACATATACTTCGTTTTTCTTTGGGGTTAATGACTGTCCTTCCAGCAGCTTTTCTGTATTTGTTTTCACTTGTCTTTCATTACCAAATGCTCTCAAGTGTCTGGTGATCCTTGGCTGTCTTGTTCATATAAAATAGTGTAAACTAAAAAGCTAAGAGGAAATTTTGTGTTTGGATGGGGCATGCTCCACTGTAAAGTGAACTGGCTGTTTCCTTGGAGAAGCCCTAAGGTCAATATGTTTGTGGTGTGTGCGTGTGTGTGTTTGTGTATCTTCTGCCTAAACAAAACTTCCAATCTCCTGCCTGGAGGGTTATACATACTGGTACTCTGGGAAGCAAGTGGGAGACTCCTGAAGGGTCTCAAATTTAGAATTTAAATATATTCATCACCCCCTTTCCAGTAGGGTAGTCCCATACTGGAAAGTGCCTGACTTCTCTCAGTCCGGAGACATTCTGTTATACTTTACACTTTTCAGAGAATTAAACTTCCAGTCTTCTGCTAGAGTGGCTAAGGGAATCTAATTTTTCTTGAAGAAACTTCTGACCAGTTCTCAAGTCTTCAGTTATACCTTCATCCTCATTGCCAGTTCCTGAGCTTCTAGAGAATTTTACAATCTAAGTCAAGATGTGTCTTGGTTTTTACTTACTGCTGACTTAGGGTTTAGCTTTCTTTGGCTGCTTAGTTACCACTAGCCATCTATTTTCCAAGTAACTAAATTTTGTTGCTGTTGTCTTCTCTCCTGTTTTCTTATTCTTTAAGGATTTACCTTTACACTATTGTCCTCACAGTGGAGTTTTAGGGAAGAGTGGAGCTAAATACTTACATTAAAGGTGCCATCTTTTATAAACTACAGAATCACAGTTCCTACACACCGAAAGGGGCCCCAAGAAAGGATGTAGTGAATTCTTCCCTTCATAGAGCAAAGTATGTTGTTTAATTTGCAGATGAGGTGGTTGAAACATGATTAAGCAGAGTGTCTTGCCCAAGGGCATACAAGGTCATACAGATAGACACCATGATGTTATCTATTGTACACACCTTAAATAATTATCCCTCAAAGGTTTTAAAATTTGTTTTTTTCTAATTTAGGACCATTTCAGCTATAGCTAGATCCTTTTCTGTATTAACTTTACATCTGCATTATCCTCCAGTAGGCACATGAGTTCTTCATATTAGAATATTAGAGGTTAAACTAGCTATAAAATGTGGTTAAATGTGAAGTTCTTGTGAAGTCGGCTTATAACAATTTCAGACACAACCAGGTTTTGAAAGCAGTTGATATGCTTTGGATATGTCCTTATGAGAAATGTATAGAAAGGAGCAACTACCAAGACACCATAATTCAAATGTAGTTTATACAGCTTTTTCAAACAATTGACAAAATAATTATTTTTAATTTTCAAGAAATGCTTAAAACTGAAAAAAACACTTTGGTTTGTTTCAAGTGTCATAATCTCTTATTTGGTAAAATGTCATTCATTAAATTTTAGAGAAAAAACAGGCTTTGACAAAAAAGCATTTATAGAGGAAAAAGGACTAGGATTTGGGAAAAACTCAACTTCTTTTAAATTGGTGCTACTTTTTTTCCTGAGTGTAATATAGACCACAGCCTTTAAATATTACTAAATTATAATAATAAAATTAAGATACTTTTGATGAAATCATTCATTTTAATCTGTAAAAGTTTTAAGAGCTTTATAAAACTGGTCACTAAAGAAGCTTTCATAAGTGCAGCACCCTAGAGGAAAATGAAGGATAAAAAGAGAACCGCCCTTCAATACTTACAGATTCTTTTCTGCCCATGGTTTTGCTATGTGAGCGAGAACGAGAGATGTTGGTAAAGAAGGAATCTTTTTTAGTAGCAGATGAAGGTGGGGAGCCAGTGAACTCTCTTCCCCCAGGCAAACTCTCAGCACTTGGAGATGAACTGATGTTTTTAGAACTTTGCCCTGTAAGAAAAATTAAGTAGCAGTAATGAAACACCAGACTCTTTCACTAAGCTATTGACTCTATTGCTTTTAATAAATGATGATCAAGTAAGACATCACTTTGTTCACACTGTCAACATAATGATGCTGTGGGGTACTAATGTGTGCATTTTTATGTGTCAGATTAGCTGCCAATTTTCTGAAACAATGAAGTGCCATGACAGTTTTGTAAATGTAATTTATATTACAAGAATCTAAGTATTGTACACACATAAAAAAACTAAAAAATCCAACTCTCATAAATCAACAGTTAAATGACTAGATTTTCTTTCACTAATGGAATCATCCCTTAATTATACAAACCAGAACCTCTGCAGTGCATATTGTACTGGTAAGATTAAAAAATCTAAATTCTTTGCCAAAGTTTTTCAAAAGGGTCTCTTTCATATGGCTACCCCCAGCCTATGGCAGAATCTGAAAATGAAACAAAGTGCTGGCTCACAGGGCCTCTTTTTAGACCTGTCCCCTCATTAGAGTAGGTACATCTGTGATCCCCAGCACTGCCTTTTTTACTGAGAAGATCTGGAGTCATAAAGCTTTCAGACAGGAGCAAGGGCTCTAGTAAATCCTGCTGAGAGGGTGGCTTGGTGTAGAAGGCCAGCATACAGAATTGGCTGAAGTCAGACCCATGCAGTTCTCATTTATATAATAGGAATACTTTCATAGGTTATTATGGGGACTTAATGACCTGGCCAGATACATATGGGTATGGGGAGACAGTGGACACTAAAACTGTCAAAAATCCCATCCCTCATGGAGTATACTTTCTAGTGAGGAGAGACAAACATATTAGTAAAACAGATATGATTTTAGATGATAGTAAGTGCTATGAAAACAAAGTAGTAATGGGGGTGTGAGTGTCAGAGGAAGGTATTGCAATTTTAAACAGAATGATCAGGGAAGGTGTCACTGAGAATTGAGGTGCACTGATATTTGAGCAAAAACTTGAAGATGGTGAAGTACCAGAATTACAGAAAATATGAAAAACAGCAAGTACGAAGGCCCTAAAGCCTTTGTGTGTTCAAGGAACAACAAGGTGGCCAGTGTGGCTAAAACTAAGAGTGAGGGGAGAGGGGTAGGAGATGAGGTTTGGGAGCAAGCAGGGAATTAGACCAGGTAGAGATTTACAGACAATTTTGATTACTTTTACTCTGAAAAGGGAAGCTATGAGATGCCACTTAAGGGTTTGAGCAGAGCAGTGACATGATTTGACTTACATTTTAAAAGGATAATTCTAGCTGCTGTTTTGAGAATAGAATTGGGGAGATGGGGAGAAAGGCAAAGGCAAAAGCAGGGAAACCAATTTTTGCTACTGCAAAAATCTAAGTACATAGACTTACCATAGCTTGGTGGTAGAATTTGTCAGAATTTGGACAAAATTAACTGGATTTACTGATGAACCCATCGGGGATATGAGAGAAAGTAAGGAGTCAAGTTTAACCCCCAATTTTCGGCCTAAGCATGAAGAATGATGGAGCTACTATTTACTGAGTCAGGCAAAAGAAGGGGAAGCAGGTTTTAGGAATAAGATCAGCAATTTAGTTTTAGACCTATGGAGTCTGAGATGCTGAATCAGTGATCCAAGTAGAGATGCCATGCAGGTAGTAGGGAATGAGTCTGGATTTCAGGGGAGAGATCTGAGCTAGAGGTAAACTTGGAAGTGAGTAGCATATGACTATATTGACAGCTATGAGACCAGATGAGATCATCAACAGAGAGGAGATATACAGAAAAGGGGTTAGGTCCAAAGATTGGCCCCTGGGAAACGTTAAAATTTAAAAGTCAGAGACATCACAAGAAAGCAGCAAAGAGGTAGGAAGAAAATATAGTACAAAATAATAGATGCTTCATATAGTAATCTTCTCCGATCTTGGGTCACCAGGTACAAAAAAGTTATCACATTATAGTTGGACTAGTAATTATCTGTTCCCAGTTTTCTGTCCCTGATCTCAAGACAATTCTATTCCACTGAAGCCTCCTCTGTATCAGGCACTTGGGATTCATATTCAGTTTCTGTCTTCTAAGAGTTCAGAACCTAGGGGCAGGGGGACAAATGATAAACCAAGTGTGATGTTAAATCAAATTTGGTCCGAGGTTGCCTCGCCTCCATATGTAGCAAACTGCAACCTAACTTAGTGTGTAAACAAACTGCAACCTAACTTAACAGTATCTTCTTGAAACAAGTAGCTGAGTCCCAACCAGTCACAGGCTGCCAACTGATCAGTACTTGTCCATATAAGGCAAGTGCCAATCAGGCTATTTATGTCACACCACATTGCTGGTGTGACAATTTACACTTGCTTCTCAGTGTTTATTGGAAATAAAAGTAACTAAGAGTTAAAAGTTCTAATTAATATATGTAACCAAAACTACTAGAAATAATAAGTGAAACAATTCTATATGCAAGTACATGAAGAAGGTAAGATGTGCTTTTCGTAAGGGAAAGTTATAAGGTATGAGGATGTTTTGTTTCATTAAGGGAAAAAGAGAGTAATTTTTGTTCTACAGCAGAATGACTGGTTGTTTCAAAATGAGAAAAAGGAAAGTATATCGAACAAAAACTGAATAAATAAGAAAGCTTGTTTGTGCAAGATGAATGCTGTGAAGGAAATTTTATGATCAACTGGCAGAGATTAGAAAGCAATTATTTCTAACAATTGAGCATTAATATGAACAGTACTGTGAAGCAAAATTAGAATTTGGTCCTCTGTTAAAACAACAAGGTTTTCTTGGAGTACTGGTCTCTTTTCAATAGGAAATTATGAAAGATTTTTCTTTACCTTTTAGGTAATTTGCCTAGGAAACAAAGATTCTGTGTTTTATCAAGATATTTCCAATGGTTCATGTTGTCTTTTTTTTTTTCCTCCAGAATTGCTTCCTGCAGCTACTGTGCAGATTTGTGACTGAGCCATGTTGTCTTTAGCAGGTTTTTAATCACTTAAGAAAACTGAGTCCTCTCTATTAAAAGAGCTAAGGTTTTCTACAACTATTAACTTTCTGAATTTGACTTAAGAGTCTTTAAATGATCACTCTGGTTAAATGAATGAATATTATTCTATAGTGACCTGCAATCCTATTTTGATCAAGTGGTTTAAACCTTTGATATTTTTGACAAACTTTCAAAAGTCAAATTCTAAAGTCTTTTTCTTGACCTTGAATTAACTCTGAGGTTTTTCAGATGGACCCTTGGAACATCTCAAAAGTATAGCTCTCCTTATACAAAGTGAGATATACTAATTGGTTTTATTCAATATATTAAATTATGTGGGAAACATTGTCCAGTAATTCTAAACACCATCTTTGTGCTAAATATATGTATAGATGTATTATTAATATATATTCCAGAAATTGTATGAAATTCCTGGAGATCTGATCATACTACTAGACTGGGTAAAAAGTCCCAGACCTGTCATGGAGAAACTGTTTGGTTTCATAAAACTACTAACCCAACATCAAGCAGAAGAATTAATTGAATACCAAGGAAACACTTTGGCAGGATTTCATGCTTAGTAAGCCGGTACTGAAATTGTGAAGATATGCAATCTGAATGAACTCCAGATTGATCCAAGTCAAATCACCTGTGATAACCTATTTTATAAGCAGTGGTATGCACCTGAATTGGAGAAATAAAGCTGGTATTCAAGAGGATATAAATACATTGTTAATGGTGGACTCATGTAGAGCCTGGATGGCCGCCTAGTCCTTCTTGAGTCCTTAAATGTTCCATTACTAAAAGCTCTGCACTCTATGACTCATCATGGAGTAGATAAAGTAATAAAAATTATAAAAATATATATATAAAAAATTTGACTTCTAAATTTCCTAAAATGATTTGTAACCCATGTTTGCTTTGTCAAATCCATAATTCTGGTAAGGCAATTAAAAACTTCAGGTTATGTATTTCCAGAACCTGCTGGATCACTTGAACACTTACGAATGGATTTCCTTCAACTGTCACCTTCAATGCATGTTTTCTGGTTGTATAGAAGTTTTCCCATTCAAGAAGGCCAATGCTATAACAGTATCTAAAAGGTCATTAGAAAATGTTTCACTTAGGGGCATTCCTGAAAAAATCTCCAGTGATAGAGGTACTCATCAAACTGGACAAATTATAAAACAGTTAAATAAGGTATTATAGGGGCCGGCCCGGTGGCGCACTGCTACTGTGTGCCGCTTGGGAAGTGCGGCGGCACTCCCGCCGAGGGTTCGGATCCCACATACAGACCGGCCGCTCACTGGCTGAGCGAGGAGCGGGGGCAACACCGAGGGTTGCGATCCCGTTGCTGGTCCCGGTCCGGTACGGGCGCGACACTGAGGGTTGCGATCCGTTGCCGGGCACGAAAAAAGACAAAAAGACAAAAAAAAAAAAAAAAAAAAAAAAAAAAAAA
>NW_007730031.1:17909-21087 GCF_000696425.1 Galeopterus variegatus
AAAAAAAAAAAAAAAAAAAAAAAAAAAAAAAAAAAAAAAAAAGGTATTATAAACACCTTGACATTAAACACCTTGGCATATAAACAAATGGCATTACGGAAAGCTAACTGAATCAATTGGATTGCACTGGTCAAAGGTATTACTGATTGACAGCAATGAGATCTACCCCCAGTGGAAAACACAGATTGACTCCTTATGAAATATTTACTGGAAGGCCTATGCCCCTAATAATAAATCTCATGTATCTCTTGCTCTTATAAACACTGACGTGACTCAATATTGCAAGGCTTTAACACATTATACCAAAGTATATTTTCACCAGGTAAATGAAGCCCTTTGTGACACACCAACTGAAGAAAACAAGACCTTTCAAAACAACCTAGGGAGTGGGTCTTTTGGAAAAGACGCCTGAGAAAGATTGCCTTTGAACTCCACTGAAACAGACCACACCAAAGTCTTCTCTGCAGCAAAAGTTTAGGGCCTTGAGTCTTGGATCCACATTTCTCAACGCAAGAGGGCCCCTCTAGACTCTTGTGACTGTACACCCATTGGAGACCGCAAAGTAAAAATGACCAGAGTTTTCTCCTCAGAAGCAGACAACATCATAGATGTGGACAGCTTTCCCAAGACTGTGGATCAAGAATTTTCTTCTTTGCCACCATGATACTGTTGCCTCCTTTGCTCTTTTCCCTGTTTGTTTTCTCTTATATGTGTCGAGATAGCACAATAATTAAGATTTTGTAGTCAACAACTTCCACAGAGTATTTAACTGAGTGTTGGATATGTCATATTAAACCTAAGTCCTTACGTGATCTTAGAGACTCACTGGTTCACCCTGTAATGAATTTCACTGATATTCCAAGTAATAACTGGTCCTTTCTATAGGGCTATACTTTTAGATTCACACATTCAGATTCCTTGTTTAAATCCAACAGTAGACAAAACCTGTAGTGAAGATTTTGCTGTTAAATTATGCCAGAAATTTAAAAAAAAAGAAGATAGATAACTCAACAGATTGTAGACAAACTTATAATGCTAATCCCTTAATTGTAGGTAGCCTCCAACCATGCAATGATTAAATAATGGAGACAAACAAATATAACTAGTGCTTCCCTACTAGTGACCCTTGATGCACAAGGTTCCCACAGAGAACTGTCTGTTGTGCCACTCTAGGGTATTTTTTTCTTCCTTTTTGTCTTTTTCCGTGTCCGGCAACGGATCGCAACCCTCAGTGTCGCCCCCGTACCGGACTAGGACCGGCAACGGGATCACAACCCTCGGTGTTGCTCCCGCGCCTCGCTCAGCCAGTGAGCCGGAACTGGTCTGTATGTGGGATCTGAACCCTCGGCGGGAGCGCCACCGCACTTCCCAAGCGGTGCACTATAGCAGTGCGCCACCGGGCTGGCCCTAGGGTATTTTTTTTTTTTTTATCTGTACAGGATTTAAAAACCAACCACATGCATGGGTAATTCCACATCTCAATAAGTAGAAAATAACCAATTGGAAACTGAACATTGGTCTATATTTCTTAAGGTGCACTTCATAATAAAGAGGACTTTGCCAGCAAACACAAATCCCTCTAATAAGCATCTTTTGGTAGAATGCTCTTTTCCTGGCTTGATGTAAACATAAAAAAGGTAAGATTAGAAATCGCTCTAAAACATTAGCTTCGTACTGCAAACACTATAGTTTCCCAGCAAAGTTCTTTAAATTCTCTTGCCAAAGTTTTTTTAGATATCAGAATCGCTTTAGACTATTTGTGGGCTGAATAGGTGGGAGGGAATGAGTGTGATAGCTAACACCTCCTGCTGCAATTGGATAAATATATCTAGTATAGTAGAAACTCAGTTGCAAGAAATCAAGGAACAAACTAATTGGTTAAAACAAATAGATTCCTCTTCTGGCTCATTTTTGATATATTTGTTTTTGTTTGGTTTCTCTTGTGGGGGCTCCTGTTAAGAAGTATACTTTAGTCTCTTAGTATCGTCCTCCTGACAGCCATCAAAATAGTCTTCCTGGTATGCTGTATCCCCTCAAGAGTCTTAAATGCTCATATGCTTCCATTTGTTATTTGTCAAATGGTATCCCTATGATTAGAATAATGAAAGTGCAAAGAGAACATAAAGAATCATGCAACTGATTTGACATTGTAAATTGTGAATTATATACTGAGACCAACAGGCCCATTATGATGGTGACAGAGTGTGGCATCAGTGCCTAAGATTTTGGTAAAGAGAAAACAATTCATGGTATACAGGGGGTCCTCAATAAGATTAACAGCTGGCTTCCCGGCTATTGGGGGTGCTTTGTATTTCCATATAAATTTTAAGATGAGTTTGTCAATTTCTCCAAAAAAGACAGCTGGTGATGGAGTTTGGATGTGTTGTCCCCTCCAAAACTCACGTGGAAATTTGATCCCCAGTGTTGCAGTATTGGAAACTGATTGAGTCATGGGGATGGATCCCTCATGAATGGATTAATGCTGTCCCTGGGGGTGGGGGTCCTGAGTGAGATCCTGCTCTATTAGTTCCCGCAAGAGCTCATTGTTTAAATAGATCCTGGCACCTCCTCCCTGTCTCTCTTTTGCTTCCCCTCACCATGTGATCTGCTTGTACCCGCTGGCTGCCTGCCACTTTCCACCACGAGTAGAAGCAACCTGAGGCCCGTGCAAGATGCAGCTGTTCCAGAATCATAAGGCAAATAAACCTCTTTTCCTTATAAATTACCCAGTCTCAGGTATTTTTGTTATAGAAACACAAAATGGACTACGACAGCGGGATTTTGATAGAGATTACAATGAATATGCAGATCAATTTTAATAGTACTGCCATAGTAACAATATAGGATATAAACAAAAATACATTTATTTTGCCTTTTAGATTTACCTACATATTTACCTTTATCAGTACTCTTTTTCTTCATCAGATTTGAATTAATATCTAGTGTCCTACCATTTTGGCCTGAAGGATTTGCTAGCAATGAATACTCTTGTTTCTCTTTGTGACTGTCTTAATTACTCCTCCCTTTTTGAAGGACAGTTTTACTGGACATAGAATTCTCAATTGACAGGCTTTTGTTAAAAATATGTCATTCACTGCCTTCTGGCCTCCATAGTTTTTTTTTTTTTTTTTTTTTTTTTTTTTTTTTTTTCCCGGGCCCGCAACGGATCCCAACCCTC
>NW_007730031.1:21272-24133 GCF_000696425.1 Galeopterus variegatus
TAGTTTTTTTTTTTTTTTTTTTTGTCTTTTGTCTTTTTCCGTGTCCGGCAACGGATCGCAACCCTCAGTGTTGCCCCCGTACTGGACCAGGGACCGGCAACGGGATTGCAACCCTTGGTGTTGCTCCCGCGCCTCGCTCAGCCAGTGAGCGGGAACCGGTCTGTATGTGGGATCCGAACCCTCGGGCGGGAGCACCGCCGCGCTTCCCAAGCGGCGCACTTATCCAGCGCGCCACCGGGCCAGCCCGAGCCTCCATAGTTTTTGATGAGAAGTTGGCTGTTAATCTTATGGAGGATCCCTTGTGTATCATGAGTTGTTTTTCTCTTGCTGCTTTCAAGATTCTCTTTGTTGTTAGCTTTTGACAGTTTGACTATGATATATCTAGGGGTGGCTCTCTTTGTCTTGCTTGATTAATCGAACTTCTTTAATGTATAGTTTTTCATAAAATTGTAGAATAATTCAGCCAGCATTACTCCAAATATTCCTTCTGTCTCTTTCTTTTTCTTCTTCTGGGACTCCCACTATCTGTATGTTGTCATGCTTGATGATGTCCTGCAGGTCTTTGGGGCTCCGTTCATCTTTCTTCATTCTTTTGTTTTTCTGTTCCTCAGGCTAGATAATTTACATTGGCATATATTCAAGTTCTGATTCTTTCTTCTGTGAGCTCAAATCTGCTGTTGAGCCCCTGTTGTAAATTTTTCATTTCAGTTATTGTACTTTTCAATTCCAGAATAACTGTTTGGTTCTTAAAAAACCAAAACAAAATAAAAAACCAAAACAAAAACACTCCTATCTTTTTATTTATATTCTTTATTTGGTGAGACAAATTCATTCCTTTAGCTCTTTAGACACAGTTTCCTATAGTTCTCTGAATATCGTTTTGCTCCCCACAGATTTGTCACCCCTCTTCCCCTGGGTGACAGAGCCACAAAGGATTACTCAAAGCCCATCTCTTCTGAGCACTGAGAAGCCCCGAAGCAGTTAATCTCCCCTGGAACCCTCAAGCGAGAGGCATTCCTTCCTCAGGAAATTCACCCTGAATTGGGGTTCTCTTCCTGTGTTTATTTTCCAGACCAGGAAGTTACAGGAAGAGAACATAGGTGGGGTTATAGTTTAACGATATAGGCTGCTAACTCTCAGTGAAATAAGTCAGATGGCATTCCATTAAGGCAATTAAGTGATCCATTAACAAAAGCTTGATCTTAGCAAACATTCCTTCTTAAGGCAATTTCCCAGTATCTTTACATGTCAATCAGTAACTAGTCTGTCTTTAAGTCAGCAACCTTGCTGTGTTAGAATTCAGTATCTTACACCAGAGACTTTATAGCCTGAGGAAAATTTCCCATCCTTTGCAAGGTCAATATTTGAAACTGCAAGGCTGTGGAAAACCAGGCCCTGTGAAGTACATTTGCTTTATGAATCCTCTACATTAAAACATATTTACAGTAGCTGTAAAGTCTTTATATAATAAGTTCAATTTTTGGGCTTTCTCAGAGACAGTCTATATTGACTGTTTCTACCTGGTGTATGGCCCATACTTTCCTGTTTTTTGTTTTTGTTTTTGCATGCCTTATAATTTTTAGTGAATGCTGGACATTTTAATATATAATGCAGAACTGTGGAAACCAGATCCCGCCCTAATTCCTCAAATTTGTTTTTCTTGCTGTTTGTTGTTCTAGTGACTTCACTAAACTAATTCTGTCAAGTCTATATTCTTTGTTGTGGGTGGCCACTGAAGTCTCTGCATGGTTAGCTTAGTGGCCCATAAGGAATTGCTATAACTTTTAAAAGGCACTGCTATTATGATTTGGGGGATTTTTTTTTTTTCTTATGCTTGTTTCTCTATTAAGGTTTTCTACTACTTCTTGGGTAAATTTTGATAATAGACATCTTCCTTAAAAAAAAAAAAGGCCACGTATATGATGTCAGGCAGAATAATGCCTATGTACTTAATTCCCCAAGCCTATGAATCTGTTACCTTACATGATAGAAGAGACCTTGCAGGTATGATTAAGGTTAAGGACATTTAAGATGAAGAGACTATCCTGGGTCATCATGGGAGGCCAATCTAATCACATGAGTCCTTAACATGGAACAGGAAGGCAGAAGAATGAGTCAGAGAGATGTGACTGAAGAAGAAAAAGGAGACATTTGAAGCATGAGTGGGACCTGATCTAGCATTGCTGGCTTTGAAGATGGAGAAATGCGGGGCCAAGGAATATGACATCCTCTAGAAACTGGGAATAATCCTCAGCTGACAGCCAGCAAGAAAATAGGGACTTGGTCCTATAGTCACAAGGAACTGAATAATGCTAACATTGCAAATGTGCCGAGGAACAGGTTCTACCCCAGAGCCTCTTTTTTTTTTTTTTTCGCTCAGCCAGTGAGCGGGAACCGGTCTGTATGTGGGATCTGAACCCTCGGCGGGAGCGCCTCCATGCTCCCAAGCGGCGCACTGTAGCAGTGCGCCACCGGGCTGGCCCCCCCAGAGCCTCTTGACATCTTGGTTTTAGCCTGGTGAGATGTGTCAGTCTTCTGACCTACAGAACTGTTAAAGAATCTATATCACGTAAGCCACTAAGTCTGTGGTTATTTTTTATGTTAGTAAGAGGAATCTTTGTCCAGATTTTCAACTTACAAAATTATATATAATGGTCTCTATAATAATAGTATAACCCACCCTTCTTCTGTATCTTCAATTATATCATAATTCTTATTTTGAATGTGTTAGTATTTTCCTCTCATTTATTCTTGATCAGACTTACTGAATGATGGATTACCTCACTGTTTTTAAAGAACCACCTTCTAGTTTCACTGATGTAATCCATTTTTTTTTTTTTTTTTTTTTTTTTTTTTTTTTT